>NW_005360425.1:848781-857150 GCF_000412655.1 Myotis brandtii | reverse complement strand
GGCTCTAGCCCCGACGCTGCGGCGCGTTCCCAGGGCAACCCTCGCTGGAGCGCAGGTGTCTGCCGGGTCCGAGCCTCGGTGTTTCATGTGTGAACAGGGGCCTCGGTGGCCATGGGCAGGGCTGTTGCAAAGGCTCCAATGAGATTAGGGGCGTGAAGCACTATAAACCGTCAAGTGCCGTGGCCCGGGCACGGACTGCAATCACCACTCGCCCACGTGTGTTACCACTGGTACCGTGCCCGCGTCCGGCAGGTCAGGGTCCCCGCCCGCCCCGACCCGCGTGGGAGCACTCTTGGGGACCTGCCTTCCCGGCACGACGGGTCCTCGGCGGCCGTGCTGCCTCCTCTCTGTGTCCTCCAATGAAGCAGGTGCTCTTTGGAGAACCCGGGTGGGAGGGGGCGAAGCGAATCCTGTGCCTGGAGGTGAAACGGGGTGGGGGCAGGTCGTTGCCAGGAATTACTACGAGGGGCAGAGCCTGTGGGAGGAGGTGGGGTGGGTGCGTGCAGAGCCCCCCGCGGAGGGAGGTGGGCCTGCGGCAGGGCTGCGCTCTGGGGACTAGGGCGCTTGGTCTCATTGACTAGCGGGCCCTGATTAGGAAACGAATGAGCGCCCCTGGCACCCCAGCCTTTCGAAGGTAACCCCCGTGTTTCCGGTCTCCCCAGGAGTCCTGGGATCTTAGTCACATAGGGCTTCAGCCCTGCAGTTTCAACAGCAATGCTGTTGCTGACACCAGGGTGACTCATTTCCCCAGGAGCACCCATTGGTGTAATTAAAGGCGCCCCCTCCTTTATCCTCAAAAGTGCCCCCAAACTTGGGAAGATCAATGACACTGTCACCCTACTCATGGTGATAGAGAGCTAACAGGGACTGGGTGGGTGGGGGGGCTCTGAGACATCTCTGTGCCAGGCAATTCCCGAGGCTTCATTTCATCTTCACGGTGCGGGGGACGGTGGTGCGAGCCTTCTCACTTTTATGAATGAGAAAACTGAGGCACAGAGAGGGTAGGTGACTTGCCCAGGGTTACACAGAACCAGTTATGGGGGGCCTCAGCCATGTGCCCACTCTCTGGGTCCTGGCCTGCAAAATCATTGCTGAGACTTAGCAGTGCTGGGGTGGTCGAGGTGGTTCTGTGCCTGAGCTGGTGTGGGGAGATGTGTGAGTATGATGGGGTCCATAATTCTGCCACCTGCTCCGACCACCTGTTGCTCTGCTGCATTTCAGAGCAAAACCAGATACCTGCCCAGTGTGGCTCAGTCTTTGAGCATCAACCCATGAACCAGGAGGTCATGGTTTGATTTCTGGTCAGGGCATATGCCGGGGATTGTGGGCCTGATCCCCCAGTAGGGGGCGTGCAAGAAGCAGCTGATCGATGATTTGCATCACTGATGTTTCTCTCTCTCTCTCCCTCTCCCTTCCTCTCTCTCTGAAATGAATAAAAACATATTTTAAAAAAGCAAAAATTAAAAAACGAAATACCCACTTCCTTACCTCCTAGTCACTCTTTAACCCATTTGAACAATGTTTCTGTTCCTATCATGTCACTAAAGACAACCCTATCAAAGTCACATGGAACTCCATGATGCTAGATCTAATAGCCACTTCTCTGTCCCCATCCTCCTGGACTTTCAGAAGCACCTGACACAGCTGACCACCCCTTCCTTCTCACACACTTTCTTCTTTTGCTTCCTTGACACCACATTTCCCGTTTCCTTGTACATTAGAGGCCTCCCTCCCGGCCTCCAGAACGGGCATGTCCCAGGGCTCAGCCTCCTCTTTCCTGGATGAGCTCCTCCAGTCCTGGGGATCCCACTACCATCCATTTGCTGACGAACCCCACATTTCTAGCGCGATTCCTATCTTCCCCCCAAACACCAGACCATGTGGCCAGGGCTGCTCCCTGACCACCAGGTTTCCAGTTACTTGTTTTCTGTCCTGAGATGAACTGCATCGTTGACTACATAGATATATTAGTAGTACTCTTCATACATTTACCCCATGGAAGTATGCTATGCCCATGTGTTTTGTACTTTGCTGTTTGCATTTAACAAAATATAGGACATTGCCCTGGCCAGTGTGGCTTAGTTGATTCGGCATCCTCCGGTGCACCAAAAGGTTGCCGGTTTGATTCCTATTCAGGGCATATGCCTGGGTTGTGGGCTTGATCCTGAGTAGGGGGTGTGCAAAAGGCAGCGGATCGATGTTTCACTCTCAAATCAATGTTTCTCTCTCTCTCTCTCTCTCTCTCTCTCTCTCTCAATCAATCAATAAAAAAAGAAGACATTGTCCTCTCTCAGTGGCTATAGACCTAGCTCATTCTTTTTTTAAATAGCTGAATAGTATTCCATTTTCTCCTATCAGTAGATGTAGAGCTGCCTCTTAAAAAACAACCACCAGCTGAATAGTATATGTACCATAATCTATTTAATCAGTTCTCTATTCATGAAAATTAAGGCTGTTTCCAATCTTATATTTCTTTCTATTATAAACACATTATAAGAAATATCCTTGGACAAAGCATCATTAACAGATTTTTAAAAATTATATCTATAAGATATATTTCTAGAAGTGGAATTTTTGGGTTAAAGTTGTAGACCCATTTAAAATGTTGATACAAACAAACAAACAAAACCCTAAAAAAAAAAAAAGACAAAAACACCCTGACATTTTGATAAATCCCCTCCATAGATGTATCAGTTTACGCTACCAGCAGAGATGAGAGGGCTTGTTTCCTCATGTCCTGGTCAATATAGAGCATTACCAAACTGAATGATCTTTGCCAGTGGTACCTCATTACATTTTCCATTTGCATTTCTCTTCTTCTGAGTGACAGTGAACATCTTTTCACATACTTAGGAGCCACCTGTGTTTCTTTTTCTGTGAATTGTCCTTTGCCTTTGCCCAATTTTCAGTGGGATGATTGGCTTTTTATTATTTATTTCTCAGGAGCTCTTTACATATTAAAGAAAGAAGCCTGCTGTCAATGGTACAAATAGAAAAGATTCCCCCCTCCCAGTTGGACACTTGCGTTTTGACTTTGTGTAGAATTAAACTTTCTTTGGTAGTCAAATGTATCCATTTTATCTTTGATGGCCTCAGGCTTTGCTCATAACTAGAAATGCCTTCCCCACTCTGAGAATTGAAAAAAAAAATTCTCCCAGGTTTCTTCTAGCTAAAGTAGGGCTTTAATAATATAAATCAGATCATGCCATTTCCCTATTAAAACCTTGTGGTAACTTATCATTACTTTTATACTAACACCCACTCCCCTGGGACTAGCTTACAAAGCCCCAAATGAGCTCATCCTGCCTCACCTCCTGCCACACGTTCCCATGAGCACTAGTCTCCAGTCACACTGGCCTTGTTCCGTCCACCCTCTGGCCTTTGCGTTTGCTGTTCCCTCGGCCTGAACTGCTCTTCGCCAGGCAACTCCTCCTCCTTATCGAGGTCTCACCTCTGGTAGAGGTAGTCCCTGGTCTCCCCCTCGGAAGTTATCTCACCCACTTCCTCAGCAGTGACTCTTCGGGGCCTTGTCTGAAATGACCTCCTGGAGAGCAGGGAGCTGGCTGGTTAGGCTCCTGCTGCATCTCAGGGCCTGGAAGTAGCCGACACCCAGTTACTATTTGTAAAGTAAATGTTGGCTGCACATGAGGTTTTGTGTGAGAGCTGTTTGTACTTGAGATTGGGTACCTGTGTGTGAAAGGGGCAGCATGGGAGTGTGTGCATGTTTGGCGTGTGTGGCTGTGAATGTGTGTGACTGTGGAGGTGGCTGGTAGGGTTTTGTGAGGCTGTGGTTATGTGTGAGGTGGTGGCGGTGGTGGTGTCTCTGGGCGGTTGTTTTTTGTTTTCTCTGGTGACCAGGGGATTTCAGTGCCTAGGTCTGAACATCCTGACCCTGCCAGATGCTGTCCCCTCACTCCCGACTTCAGGCAGTGACCCCAACAACTGGCCTTTGCCTGTTCTGGAAGGAGCTGTCAGAGTCTCCATTCCAGAAAGAGGCTCTGAGGCCCTGCTGTCCCACATTGAAGTGCTGCTGCCTGAGCAAGGTAGTGTGTGGGAGGCCATGTAGGCCATCCCCCAGCCTCGGGGCAAGGCTGTGTTGTACCTGGTCTTGGCAGCTTCCCAGCCACCCCCATTTCCCCGAGGGCCCACACCTGCTCTCTGAGGGTGGCGAATCCCAAGCCTGTCACTGTACCTCTTCTGGCCCAGGCTTGGCCCAGGCTGGTCTTGCTCTTTGGCCGCCCCCTGTGTTGGCAACTCTGCCCAGACTTCAGGCAGGGGCTTCCTGGGAAGGGGCAGGGCCGTCTCTCTCTGGCTGGGATTTTCCCTGTGTTCGTGTGTGTGCAGCAGAGAGGTGGGGCAGGTGGAACCCACTGGGAAACAGGCCAGGTGGAGCGATGGAGGCTGCCAGCCCTGTCCCAGCATGTCCGGGGCCATGACTAGGGAGGAAGAGATGTCCCAGACCCAGGCTATAATGTTTTCCTTTCAAGATCACCCAGAGTTACTTGCAACTTCTGCCTGCACAACGTTATCCTCAAATAAAGGAGGTAATACATGACTTTCTAAGTTGCTGCTAGGATTCAACCATTCTACATGTCTACTGGATCCCACCTTCTCAGCCACCCAGGACCTCGCTCTACCTCCTCTCTTTCTCCTCCATCACCACCCTTTTGCTCTTCACTGGCTCTCTCCCATTACAATAACTATGCTGGTATTTCTCCATCTTAAGAACAAACAAATAAACCTCCCCTGACCCCACCTCTTCCAGCATCTGCCTCATTTTTTCCCATTTCTTTATAGCAAATCTCCTCAAAAGCGTTATCTTGCCTGGCCAGTGTGACTCAGTGGTTTGACCCATGAACCGAGAAGTCATGGGTTTGATTCCTGGTCAGGGCATATGCCTGGGTTGTGGGCTCGATCCCCAGTAGGGGGCAAGCAGGGGACAGTCAATTGATGTTTCTTTCTCATTGATATTTCTATCTCTCTATCCCTCTCCCTTCCTCTCTCTAAAATTAGAAAAAGTATCTATAATAATAAAAGTGTAGTAGACTAATTAGACTGGATGTCCTTCTGGACAAAGCCAGGACTCTGAGGGAAGCCCGGGTCCCAGGTGCCAGCAGCTGGGGGAGGAAGGCCTACTCTTGCATTTCGTGCATCGGGCCTCTAGTATATTTTTATAAAAGAGTTATCTTGATTCATTATCTCCATTGTTTTGTCTTTTTTGAATTCACTCTAATCAGGCTTTTCCTCTTCATAGTCCACCCAAGGTTCCCATAGCTAAATCCCACCGCCAAGTTTCAACCCTCATCTTGCCCTGCACTCCCAGCAGCTTTTGGCCGCCAGAGCACCACTCTCTCCTGACTTCTTCTTCTTCTTCCCTCTGGCCTTTCTTTCTCAGTCTCCTTTGCTGGTGCCTCCAGATCTCCCTGACTTCTAAATACTGGAGTGCCCCGGGCCAAAGGCCTAGCACTCTGTCCCCTGTCTTCCGTCTCTTGGTAATGTCATCAAGTCTCAGGGTTTAAATTCCAAAATTAGGCTGACAACTCCTAGTTACTCATCTTCAGCCCAGACATTTCCCTTAAAAAAAAAAAAAAATCAATCTTTATTGTTGAAAGTATTACATGTCCTCTTTCCCCCCACATTGACCCCTTCTAGCCTTCCCCTGTCCCCACCCCAGCCCTTCACCACCCTATTGTCTGTGTCCTTGGGTTATGCATATATGCATACAAGTTCTTTGGTTGATCTCTTCCCACCCTTCCACCCACCCCCGCCTTCCCTGACTCCAGACCATTCTCTGCAGCTGCTTCTGGACCCCTCCCTATGGAAACCTAGTAGGTATCACAAGCCCCTTCCTTAGGATTGCCAGATTTAGGAGCAAAGCAAACAAAAACAAACCCCGCTCAGTTAAATTTGAATTTCAGACAGTGCATGGGACATACTTCTGCTAAGAAGAATTATTTGTTGTTATTCTGGAATTCACATTTACTTGGGTGCCCTGTATTTTGCCCGGCAACCTACTCCTTATTCTCTTCTCAACCTTCTCACTTACTCTTTGAGTAAATGGCACACACGTAGAGTCATTATTGACTCTCTTTTCTCATACCTTGCATTCAATGTCAGTGACTCATTTTGGTGCTATTTTCAAATATTTTCAGAATCTGGACACTTCTCATGGACTCCATTCATGTCATCCTCTTAACATTAAAGCCATGAGTCTCCCCCCCCCCCCCCCCTTTATTGCAATAGCTTGTAGCTGGCCTCCCTGCTTTATCCCTTGCCCCATTCATCTGTTGCTAACACTGCCACCCCTTTCTGTTCCAAATGCAACACTGGCTTCTTTCTTACTTAGATGACAGTCAAAGGCATCAGATGGCTTGAAGGAACCTATGTGAGCTGGTCCTTCTCAAACCTCATACGGAAGCTCTGGCTTCATTGTCCGTGCCTCTCCGCTCTCCCGCTGCCCTGCCTCATTGGCTTCCTTGCTGTCCTGTGTGTGCACGGGTCTTCCCTAGCCTCAGCGCCTGTGGACTCGCCTTCCTTCTATCTGGTGCACTTTGCCCCCAAATCTCTGCCTAGCTTGCTCCTGGCCTTCCTTGGCCTCCTCATCTGGAATTGCAGTTCCCCTGTCACCATTCCCTACCCACTTCCTGCTTTATTTCCCCCCCTTAGCACTACAATCATGTAACATATTTTACATTTTTGCTTATTCTTCTTATTAATTGTCTTCCCCATCGCTAGAATCTAGGAGGACAGTAAATTTTGTCTGTTGTGTCCATGGGTGTACTCCCACTGCCTAAAACAGTGCCTGGCACTTCGTAGACAAAAGTATTTACAGAATGAGTGGCTGAAGCCCCCCCAGAACACCAAGCTCCCGCCAGGCCAACACACAGCAGCGGTTTTCTCGGTTCCCTTCAAGCTTAGCATCCCGTCCTCCTACCCTCCAGAAGTTCCTCCCTGACCACCTGCCCTCCTCCAGGAAGCCTTTACTGACCGAACCTCATCTGTGTCCCCTCTTTTTGCCTCCAGGCCCAAACCCTGGTACTCAAGGGTTGGCTGAGCTGTCTTGTCTGTCTGGCCTCACCTAGCCTTTGCTTTCTTCTAGATGGGAGGAGGCTCTTTGCTTGGGCTGTCCGAGCTGCAAGGGTGTGGGGTATCGGGTGGCTGGGGCTGAGGTATGTGCAATATGCCTGAAATCAGCCTGCCATCTGCAGTGTGGGAGCTTTTGGGGCCTTGTCCCTGGGCGGAGGAGGTGATGAGCACTGGGCTTTGGGGAGTAGAGCCTCGACTGGGTCTGGCCTTCGGGGTTGTGGTTCCTGAACTCTCTGTTCCTGTACATTGGAGAGATCTTGAGATAGGCATCTGAGTAGATGGCTTGCCATTAGCTGAGCTGGGAAGCACAAGGACAGGAGCAGGTGGGAGAGGCAGAAGGAAATGATGGAGGTTGAGAAATGATATGTGAGTTTGTAAATGCTGTCTGAATCCAGCCATTTGGACAAGGCCATTGGAGCTGACACGACCTGTAAAAAGCCGTTCTGATGATGCAAGTGCACGATAGACAGTTTCGCCCCATCCCACACTCCATCCGGAGCCTCTCCTAGCCCTCCCAGAGCCTCCAGGGTGGGGTGTGGGTGCAAATGCAAACTGCTGCAGCTGCTGTGGAAAAAGTTTGAAGGTTCCTCAGAAAGTTAAATGTAGAATTACCACATGACCCAGCAAGTCCACACCTAGGCATATACCTGAAAGATCTGAAGACAGGGACTTAAACCTTTACATGAATGTTCATCATAGCACCGCTCACAATAGCCAAGACAAATGCCCATCAAAGGAAGAATGGATAAACAGAATGTGGTGAATCCGTACCATAGGATATGATTCACTCATAGAAGAGAATCAAGTCCTGAGACATACTACAATATGGATGAATCGTGACAACATTGTGCTAAGTGAAATAAGTCAGACATAAAAGCTCTGGTCGTGCATCATTTCACTTATATGAAATATCTGCAATAGGTACATTCATAGAGACAGCGAATTGTTAGGGATTACCAAGGGCTGGGTGGAGGGGTGAGTGGGGGTTGGGGGTTATGGTTTAATGGGTACAGAGTTTTTGTTAGAGGTGATGAAAAGGTTCTGGAAATAGCAGTGATGGTTGCACAGCATTGTTAATGCAATTAACACTACTGAATTGTACACTTAAAATGGTAACTTTATGTTATGTATTTTTTATCACAATAAAAAAAGAGAGAGAGAGTAGCCCTAGCTGTTTTGGCTCAGTGGACAGAGCATCGGCCTGTGAACTGAAAGGTCCCAGGTTCAATTCTGGTCAAGGGCACATGCCTGGGTTGTGGGCTCAATCCCCAGCGGACTAGCAG
>NW_005360425.1:843168-846538 GCF_000412655.1 Myotis brandtii | reverse complement strand
GAAAGTTCTTGAAAAACCTTAAAAGTGTGGTTTTGAACTCTATATCCAGTAGTTTGCTTTCCTCCATTTCTGTCATTTGTGTCCTGTTTCTTTGTCTCCGCATTTTTTATGCTTCCCTGTGTTGGTAGAGTAGCTTTGTGTGCTAGGTGTCCTATAGGGCGGCTCACCATTTTCTACTGTGTGGGGGTAAGGAGGAAGGACCTGTGTGGACACTGATTGGTCTGTGGGTCTGGTGGCCATTGACAGGAGAATATTTTTCTGGGATAGCTTCTACTTTCTCTGAGAAGTGGGCTAAAATTGAGATGTAACTGGCTAGAAGGTTTGAGGAGAGTGCAGAAGGTTGAGAAGGCTACCACCATGCAAAACAGCAGAAAGGTCCAAGCAGAGAAGGATGAGGTTTGTCAGATTGTGCAGGAGAACAGGAATCTGCAGTGGCCTCACTCTGGTTGTATGATTTGCTCTAGCAGAACCTAGCACAGAGTGTAGAGGTGGGAAAGCACAGTTGGATTGATCTGGGCCTGGAGTTTGGCTAAGCAGGAGGGGCAGAGGGACGATGGGGATATTCGTAGGACAGCAATTCATTCCAGTCATTATCTCAGCAGTTATTTATTACCCTTTTCCTGCGTGCCTGGCATAGTGCAGGGCCTAAAGATGTATTGGCAAACTGGGCAGGTACCGTTCCTGCCCTCATAGAGCTTGCAGTCTAGCAGGGAGGGCAGATATCAATTTAGAAGTTTCCATGTGAGATGAGGTGGTGGGAGATGGTGGAGCCTAGGTTTAGGCTGGATACAGAAGGAAGCAAATGGAGGGGGTTGGCAGATTGGGAGAGAGTTGCAAGGTTGGGTCTGGAGGTACCTATAAAGGTCATCTGTTGATCTGTTGAACAAACATAAACAGATGTTGAGGAAGGAGTTAAGTGAGAGAGTGGGGGTGACACAGGCCAGTAAACCAGGACGAACAGGATAGGGAAACTGAGAGATAGTTAAAGAGCAGTTTGCAGCCATCTAGCAAATCTTATCTTCCCTAAACCAGGGACACTTAAAAGAGTAAATGGTTTGCACTTCTCCCCAACCAGGTGCCATTTGCCAACCACACCCAAGGAGAGATGGAGTTAAGAGAATAAATCTCATTTTGGTTCATCAGCATAAAGCTGGTGAATATTCTATTGAAATCCTTTCCTGCCTGGCCGCCAGCATGGCTCAGTGGTTGAGCATCGACCTATGAACCAGGAGGTCTCAGTTCAGTTCCCAGTCAATGTACTAGTATGTGGCCAGGCTGTGGGCTTAATCCCCAGTGTGGGTCTTGCAGGGGGCGGCCGATCAATGGTTCTCTCTCATTATTGATGTTTCTGCCTCTCTCCCTCTCCCTTCCTCTCTGAAATCAATAAAGATATATTAAAAAAGAAATCATCTCCTAAGTACCCAGCCTTTAAAACCTCTCAAAACAAAGGTCCCAGCATGCTCTCTCTGTCCCCCAGGAACATGCCCATGCCTTCATTCCCCTTCTTCCCCCAAAGGCATGCATCTCCTAAACTCCAAGGGACCCACAAGGCTAACAACCAGGGTGAGCAATGGGCAGTGGCAGTTCATCCCAGGCAACCCCCTGTCCCTGTCTCCAAGGCCCCCTTGTCTCTGACTTCTTAGTGATTCAAAGCAGGCCAGCCTAGGCTCATTCCCCAGCCCTTCTGTGTTTCCCTGTCCCCAGCTTTAAGAAATGTCCTCTAAAACTCACCTGGACTCGTGTTGTGAAATTTTTCCTGCATGAAGTCAAAAACCCACACACTACCAGCTGGCCCTAGGCAGACCCATTCAGGTGTAGGTCCCCTCTTTGGTAACAGGGGGAATCTGTGGTTAGAGAGTGGGTGACCTGCACCTGTCTCACTGCTTCTTCCTTCCTCCCATTACAATAGCTGACCTGTCATTTTCCAGTTGCAGCCTGAGCCTCCATCTGGGCTCTGCACTCCATTCCCTCTGGCTTTCTTGGATCCCTTGACCATCTTTTCGCCTCCACTGGATTTATCTCACCTCCATTTAAATATTTCCAATTCTCTTTAAAAAATACAGTGGGGCCTTGACTTACGAGTGTCCCGACTAATGAGTTTTTCGAGATATGAGCCATCTCTCCGCCGATTTGTTGCATGGGTGACCTGCACCTGTCTCACTGCTTCTTCCTTCCTCCCATTACAATAGCTGACCTGTCATTTTCCTGTTGCAGCCTGAGCCTCCATCTGGACTCTGCACTCCATTCCCTCTGGCTCTCTTGGATCCCTTGACCATCTTTTGCCTCCACTGGATTTATCTCACCTCCATTTAAATATTTCCAATTCTCTTTAAAAAATACTTTTATTGATTTCAGAGAGGAAGGAAGAGGGAGAGAGAGACAGAAACATCAATGATGAAAGAGAATCATTGATAGGCTGCCTCCTGCACACCCCCTACTGGGGATCGAGCCCACAATCGGGCATGTGCCCTTGATGGGAACCAAACCCAGGACCCTTCAGTCCACAGGCCGACACTCTATTCACTGAGCCAAACCAGCCAGGGCTTTCCAATTCTCCTTTATTGTAAAAGAAAATTTCTTGACTGCCTCCATTTCCTTGCAATTAACATCCTTTCATTTTCTGTTCTTCTTGCAGCCACCATTTTCCCATCAGTTGTCCACACTTGCAGTCACCATTTGGTTGGCCTTCACTGTCCCCTCATTTCACTGGGACCTGGTTCTCTTTGATGATAGCCCTGCCATGAATATCAATGGCCATCTTTGTTAATCGAATGAACACTTTTCATTCCGTATCTGATTTGACCCATGTCTGTATTTGACCTTAATGACCACTTTCTCCTCTAAAGACTCCTCTTCTAGAACCTTCTATTTCTAGAAACTTCTCTATAACACTTGTCTCTTGGCTTCTGTGACATCATCTTCCTCCTCTGTGGCATCATTCTCTGGGCTTCTATGATATCTATTTACCCCACAGTCTCCTTTTTTGCTGGCTTCTACTTGGCCCTTTAAGCCTCCATCCTAGAGCATTTTCTCATCTCTTCCCCCGCCCCCCCCACCTCCCCGAGTACAGTATCAGTATCAGCCACTCTCAAGGCTCTAATTACCACCTACTATAGAGGCCCAAATAGAAAGTGACTCCAAGTAAAAAGCAACCCCTATATTCCCAATGAGGAGACCCTCCAAAAACTTTGGGGTCTGACTTGAACACAAACTTTTAGTATGGTTGAAATAATTTATTAACTTAGTTTGCTATACACTTTAAAAATCACATATTATATAAACAGTGTAGTAAGATGTGTTATTTTACCCCCCACTCATATTTCATGAAGGAATTTTATTTATTTATTTATTTATTTAATAATTTTTTATT
>NW_005360425.1:827462-843158 GCF_000412655.1 Myotis brandtii | reverse complement strand
TTTAAAAAATATATATTTTATTAATTTTTTTACAGAGAGGAAGGGAGAAGGATAGAGAGTTAGAAACATTGATGAAAGAGAAACATTGATCAGCTGCCTCCTGCACACCCCCTATTGGGGATGTGCCCGCAACCAATGTACATGCCCTTGACCGGAATCGAATCTGGGACCCTTCAGTCCGCAGGCCAACGCTCTATCCACTGAGCCAAGCCAGTTAGGGCCATGAAGCAATTTTATTTAAGCTTTTAACATTCTTTTATACCTGTGTTAATATCATTAAGAGTTTGTTATCATTAACCTTTCACAGAACACACAAACTTTGTTTTTGCTCAAATATTTGTGACACAGCACTTTCTTAATCTGTGTATGATGCTGGGAACTTAATTCATTGCCACTAAAGCCTGGTTGCATAATATTAGGATGCATGAATTAAAAACAAATCTGGTAGGTGTGTATTTGTCATCTCCACAACATAACTACTTCCTTTATTGCTCTTCAAGTGGTTTTTTAAAAGGGCTTGCTTAAAAAGACAATACTTGCAACACCCCCAGGAATAATGATTGAATCTGTGTGCAATGTGTTTGCCTCCACTTTTTTCTGATTCTGCCAAGACACCTCCATGAAAATCCAAAACTTCCTTGATTGAGGTTATTTCAGGCTAATGAGTTTCCCCCAAAGAGCGTTTTGCTGTTCAAAAGGCAGTAGTTGAGAGCATGCACCATAATGTAGACTTCATAAGGGCTTGAATATAAGATAAATCCTGCTTACCTGAGGGGTAATTTTGGAGCAAAATCTTATCTTATATTCAGGTGCTTGGCTGACAGCCCCCAAACCCATCTCTCCTGATCAGTCCTTTCCTCCCTTCTACCCAAGAGCCTACTAAACATTTCCACCTGGGTGCCAATCACTCAGTGAGTTGACACATTTTTATTGTCTACTATGTGCCAAGCAGTGTTCTAGATGCTGGTGGGTAAAGGGGGGAACATGACAGGGTCCCTGTTCTCAAGGAGCTCATCCTAGTAGGATAACACAGAGAAAAAGCATGTAAACAAATAAGAACATGTCATATACCAGGAAATGCTATGAAGAAGATAAAATGGGGTCATGTGGCAGAGTGACTGTGTGTGGTGTGTTTGCTTCATCTGGGAAGGGTGGGTCCGAAATGGCCTCCCAGGGGAGAGGATGTTTGAGTTGAGATGTGAACACCGAGGAGACAGCCATGTGAGGTCTGGGGAAGAGTGTTGTCAGCAGAGGCCAGTGAAAAGACCCTGAGATGGGAGAAGGCCAGTGTGAGCAGGGCATGGGGGGAGGGGAGGACCCAGGGAAATGAGTGTGGAGAGGCAGCCAAGGCCTAACCATATAGGGCCTTGCAGGTCATGGAAAAGAGTTTGGTTTGTTTTCATTTTTATGGCCACGATGGGAAGTCATTTGGAGGGTTTTAAGCAAGGGAGTGACTTGACTGATCTGATTTACATGATAGAAAGATTTCTCAGGCTGTCACATGGAGCAAGAATTGCAGAGAAGCAAGAATGGAGGCAGGGAGCCAGCTGGGGCAGGTATCCAGGTGTTCAATGAGGTGGCTTGGCCTGGGATAGAAGCATGGGAGATGGTAGGAAGGGAATGGACTTTGAGCATATACTGGAATTATATCCAACATGACTTGCTAATTAAAGGTGGATATAATTATGAAGAAAGAGACATCTCAGATTTTGAATTGAGCAGCTGGATGGATGGAGGTGTCATCTTCCAAGATGGGGAAGACAGGGAGACAACATAAACCTGTTCTCTGTTGTGGGGTTTAGGAGTTCAGTTTTGGATGAATTTGGATACATGAGAGTAAAACTCCTGGGAGTGGTTGGGTCTGAACATATAAATGTGGGAGTAATCACTTTATAGACGGTTTTATAGATGATACTGGACAAGATCACAGAGGGGTAAATATATATATAGGGAGAGGAAAAGAGGGTAGAGAACTAGGCCGTGGGGCATCCTGCATGTAGAGATCAGCAAGAGGAAGGAGAGCCATCAATGAGGATCAAGAAAGAGCTATTGGTGAGGTAGAAAAAAAGCCAGGCGAGGGTACTGCCTGGAGCCAAGGGAAGACAGTGTTTAAGGAGGGAGCTCTCAATGGCCAAATGTTGCTGAGGGAGCAAGATGTGGATGAAGAACTGACCATTTTGATTTGCCAACTTATTGGCCATTGGTGACCTTAAAAAGAGTAGTCCTGACTAGAATGGGTAAATGTGATGAGGAAGTGGAGATAGCAAGTGTAGAGGATTTATTTATTTATTTATTTAATTTATTTGGTAAAAGGGGCAGTAGCTAGAGAAGGATGTGGTGTTAAGAGGGGATTTAAAAAAAAAAAAAGGGAAAGAGAAGGCTGGGCAGCACCTGGGGCTCCAGAGACGCCCCGCCCGGCCCCACCAGGTGGGCGTGCCTGGCCACTAAAAAAATAAAAACATAAAAAAGGGAGAGAGGAAAACAGCATATTTACAGAAAGGGATTGTGAAGCAACAACTATGAAACAGCCCAGAGTAAGTGAGAGGTGATGGGGCCCAGGGTCCAAGCGGAGAGGGGATGTATCCAGAGCAGAGACCCCTCATCCATGTTACAAGGGAGAAGGCAGAGTGAATGGGCACTCATGCCAGGGGGTTGACAGACTTGGTGGGGGTGGGGAGATACCTTAGTGCTTGCCTATTGCTTCTGTTTCCCGGAGGCATATAATGCCTGGCTATCAGCTGAAATGGGAGATTAGAATGGGGGCTAGAGGTTTTGGGAGAGGAGAAGGCGAGATACGGTCATCTTTGAGAATAGTGTTAAAAGTGTTAGGAAAACGTAGCATTTGTTAGAGGTGCTGAGTTCCCACTTGAGGTTTGTGGTCACAAGTCTCCATTGAAACCACGCAGTCCTCTTGTATTATTCTCCAGGTGCTCTGGGACAGGTGCCACATGGAGAGCTGGGCTTAACTGGAGTCAGGGTCTTGCCTGGCGAGTAACTACAGAAGCACTGAAAGGCAAGGGATGGAGGGTATCTACAACCAGCAATTACATGGGGCCTATAGAGTCCAAGATGGGAAAGGAAGGGAGGATGTGAAGGGAGTGATGGATGATGGAAGAGTGGTGGGTCAACAGATGGGATTGTTGGAGTGGGAGTTAGAGTGAGTGAGCTGGATAGATAGGAGATGATGCAGCTCTTGGTACAGGAGAGGTCTAGGGTGTGAGCACTCATGTGGGTGGGTTCAATGGGTGGAGAAAAAGATGGTTAGAAGCAAGGAAGTCAAGGAACTGAAAGGTCAAGGTGTTGGATGTGAAATCATCAAGAATGATAATAGGAGCCCTAACCGGTTTGGCTCAGTGGATAGAGCGTCAGTCTGTGGACTAAAGGGTCCCAGGTTCGATTCCGGTCAAGGGCATGCACCTTGGTTGCGGGCACATCCCCAGTAGGGAGTGTGCAGGAGGCAGCTGATCGATGTTTCTCTCTCATCGATGTTTCTAACTCTCTATTCCTCTCCCTTCCTCTCTGTAAAAAATCAATAAGATATATTAAAAAAAAAAGAATGATAATAAGCATAATAGTCAAGAGATACATTGAGCCAAGGGCAGAGATGGGCCATGAATGAGAGGAGATAAAGAGGAGATCTTATTTGTGTCTCAGACTCAACCCTGTCTGAAACCTGCTCCTCCCCTGGGTAAATGCACCACCACCCAGAGCCAGAAACTTGGGTGTCACTTTGATTTCTGTCTCTAACTGATCCCCACACCCAATCAACCACCAAATCTTTTTGATTCTATCTTGCAAACATTTCTTAAACCCAGCTACTTCTTTGCATCCCCACTGTGCACACCCTAGTTTGGGGCACTGTTGTTTCTCAATTGGATTATTAGTGTCAGTTCCCAAATAGGTAGCCATCCCTGCTCTGGCTCCTTTCTCTGCACTGTAACCACAGATACTGCAAAGTAGACCACGTTACTTCTGTGCTAAATCTCTCCAGAGACTTTTCATTGTTCTTAGGGTAAAGTCCAAAACCATTAACAGGGCTTTACAAAGAGAGCCCTGCATGACCTAGCTGCTGTCTTCTTCAGCCTGACCCCTCACTTGGTTGACTCTCCCTTTCTAGGCCTTTCATGTGCTGGGCTTTCTGCCTGGAATCCCCTCCCTGCTTTGCTTGGCAAAATCCTCCTCTTTCTTTAGGTGTCAGCTTAAGAGGTCTCAGGGAATCTTTTCCTGGATGCCTGGATGTTCTGGATGTTGGATTCACCTTCCCCCCCCTTCCAGCACCCCGTGCTTCCCCAGGACACCAGGAGTTTAGGAGCTTTTCTTTTCATGAAAGCTCCATGCAGTCAGGGATTGTGTTTGATTCTTCCCAGATGTATCCTCAGCACCTAGCATGGGGCCTATCACATAGAAGTGGACAATAAATACTTGTCGATTTGAATTAAGTGGAAGATTCTAGAAGTGGAGCAGTTCTGAGTGAAGACAAAGTCTGGGGTGCGGTCCTGTGAGTGGGTAGCTAAATGGAGTGGGGGAGGAGGTCATGAGAGAATAGGAGTGCATGGAATGAAAAGGACAGAGTGATACACAGGTGGTCGCCATGGCCCTGGGCTGTGAGAGAATACCAGAAGACCGAGTCATGTGCCCAAGTCTCTTTCTTTCTTTCTTTCTTTCTTTCTTTCTTTCTTACGTTTATTGGGGTGACACTGGTTAATAGGATCATGTAGTTTTCAAGTCTTTGAGGGAATGAGGAGAAGTAGGTGGAAGCAATGTGGGCCAGCAGAAGATGGAAGAGAAAGATGGCAGGGGCCTAAGCTAAGCAAAGAGTTTTCAAGAAGGTGTTGGTAGAAAGGTCTGAGAGTGGTAATGAGGGCAGTGCAGTGTGGGGGTCTGGAGAGTGTGGGTGGGATGAAGGTAAGAGTGAGATGATTGGAATGTTATCCAGGCCCCTCCGGAGCCCTCAGGCTGATCAGATAGTGTTCCGTCCTTGTCTGGCTCAATGGCCCAGGACTTGAGACCTCTGGGAACACTACACATGAAGAGGACTGCCATGAAAATAGTCAGGTCCCAGGATGCTCTCCCAGCAGCAGCTTCTGGAATGGGGAATCTAGAATCTCAGAAGGAGTTGATTATGGCTGGTCCACTGGCCTGCACATGGGAACTACCTTGGTCTGAGAAGTGTGGGGGTTACCTGGTTTTGAACTGGTTTTTCTTTGGGATTGGAGGTAGAGTTGCCCTTGATTTCTGAAGTTCAGTAGATGGTATTGGTGCCCTCCCCATACCCCTTTTCTGGGGACACCCATTCTCCAGCTGCTGTGACTGTTGGTCACTCATGGCTTATAGCTGCCCCTGGAGAATTGATCTTGACTGGGAAGGAGCCACCATCTCCTTCTGCTCTCCTGTCCTCAAGGTGACCTGAAGCCAATCACAAACTGATTTGGGAGTTTCAAAGCCTGATGCCCTTGCCTCCCGTGGGGACAGCTCTGTGGTGGGGTTTATGATCCAAAGGTCCCTCACCCCATAGGGTTCAGGCTTCCCTGAGCCCACACCCTGCTCCGCTCCGCTCCTTCCCTATCCTGCTTCCCTTGCTCCTTCCTTCACATGCACACAAATTCCTGCTGCTGGCTCTGCTTCCAGGGACCCTCACATGACAGGGTGAGTCTGATCTTGTCTCACAATCAGGGGTGAACATGGAAGCCCTCTATTTGACCACAGGGGCCACAGCCTCCGTAGACTCATTCCCAGACTCTGTGTGGACTTAGAAGGTCTCCTCCCCTTCCTAGGCCAAAGTTTCCTCACTTATGAATGAGAAGTTTAGGCTGGACTTAGTAAAACAACAACACAACATGCGTACAAACAAATAAAGAGAAAACACTTTGCCGAACTCTCTGGGCGAGGTGTGGTGGACGATTCAGATGAGCAAGACTCAGTCCCTCTGCCAAGCAGCTCACAGCCCATTTACTCAGTTCACAAGCATTTACCGAAGGCAGCCGGGCCTAGATGACTCAGCGTCCGTCCTGCCCTGCCCGTGAAGGGCTCACAGACTGATGGAGAGAAACGACTGCTCCAATTTGGGGAAAATAACAGAGGCAGAAGCTAGACTGGTGCCTGGAGAAGGTGGAAAAGGCTTTCTCTGAGGTTCTAGGAAGGATCCCAGAGGAGGGAGAAAGGACATTTCAGGCAGAGGGAACAGCATGTCTGTAGGCACAAGGCACAACACGGCATGCTGTGTCTGGTTGGGGAACCATGAGCCCTTTGGTATTACTGATGGGTGCAAGGAGGAAGGAAGCAGGTGAGGCTGGGAGGCTGGGGGGGGGGTGTCCAGGTTTAGGGCAATGGTGGTGGTAGAAGAATTTTTTACTTATTTATTTTAAATATATTTTTATTGGTTTCAGAGAGGAAAAGAGAGATAGAGAGATAGAAACATCAACTATGAGAGAGAATCATTGATTGGCTGCCTCCTGCACGCCCCCTACTGGGGATCGAGCTTGCAACCCTGGGCATGTGCCCTTGAATGGAATCGAACTTGGGACCCTTCAGTCCGCAGGCTGACACTCTATCCACTGAGCCAAACCAGCTAAGGCAAATTTTATTTTATTTTATTTATTTTATTCTTTCCATCACCATTTATCCCCTCTATGCCCTCTGCCTCCTCCACCCTAGGATTTTTAATGCAGAAGGAACATGGTCAGATTCCTATATAGAAAAACCACTCTGTCCTTACAGTGGAGGGCAGAGGGGAGGGGCCCAGTGAGATGTTAACACTGTGGGGTGGGAAAGGAGGCGCAGACTCAGGAGGCATTGCAGGGGCTGCAATAGTGGGATTTGGTGCTGCACTGGGATGTGGGGTGTGAGGGGCTGGGAGATGGGAGGGGATGACGATGGCAGGCCAGCTCCTGGCTTGGACAACTGGCAGTGCTCTTCACGGGGTGGGGAGTGATCTATGAGGAGGGCAGGTTTGGGAGCTGCTGAGAGGAGATGCCTGGGGGCCTCCTGGAGGGTCGTCCTGTGGGCGGTTGGTGGGCGCTCTGGGACTCAGGCAGGTCCAGGCTGGAGGTGGGGTTTTGGGAGTTGCCAAGGTCTGAGTGGTGAGGTGGGGGTGGAGGAGAATGAGGGAATGTGTATCCAGGAAAAAGAAGGAAAATTCCTCAGACTGGAGGATCCGTGAGGGACCCTTTGGCTTGGACGCTCTCAATGGGCTCCTGGCCTGTGGGGATATGCCTCCTCGACACCCTGGCAGACACTCATCCTGGAATTGCTCTCAGCACCATCCACCTCCACTAGGCCTTCCCTCCTCCCCTCAGAGGGGACTCACCCACCCGGGACCTGTGCTGGGGAGAGTCAGGGAGGCCGGGTGGGGAGGCAGCGGCCTCCTGAGCATCATGCATTCATCTGAGGAACGCTCGCCAAGAACCGACTTATGCTGGGCACAGGGTCTCCGGGGGCCCCTCTCCTGCCTTGACAGCTGGTTGCAAAGTTCAGAAACCCCTGGAAAATTCTCTGCCTTTGGGTATTCCCCACCATGTCCCGGGGGCACACTCCGTGTGTGTGTGTGTGTGTGTGTGTGTGTGCGTGTGTGTGTGTGTGTGTGTGTGTGTGTGTGTGTGTGTGTGAGGTGGGTGATGGCTGAACCAGGATCTGAGGTTCCCAGGCTCAGGTGCCCACTGAGTGGTCCTGGCCTCCTCTCCAAGGTCCTTGTGACCCCCTGCTCTCCTACCCATCACTCCCCACCTGGTCTGCAAGGTACTGAGAAAATCATATTTATTAAGGGTTTTGACATCCCCTATTGCCATATATAAAATGCCTACCATTAAGCCTTCTTCCCCTGAGGCTCAGGACCCTGAGACAGAACTGCCCCCCAGTACTGGCCCCTGGCTGGGCTTCCGGAGCCCCACAGCCACCTTCCTCGCATGCCTTGCTGCAGAAAGTGCCTCTGCCCTGTGTGGCCTCAGGGAGCAGGTGGGGGACTTGGCGGTCCCAGTTGCCAACCTCACAGGTTACGGATACCCACCTGCATCCACCTCGGCCGAGCTGGCCTTCATGAGGACAGAGTTCCCATCTTGGGGGTGGTCTCCCTGGGAGAGGGCATATGGGGGGCACGAATCATGCAGGCGACTCCGGCGCCGAGACCGATGGCGCCTGGGGCCCACGATCTCCAGGCACCTCTTGCCCACCAGGTAGGCGACCTCACTGAGGTTGAGCAGGATGCAGATCACAGCTGTGGCCACCATGAAGTAGGTGAAGACCCTCTTCTCCGTGGGTCGGGAGATGTAGCAGTCCACAGTGTGGGGGCAGGGCGACTGGGAGCAGGCCACCACACGGGGCATGTCGTAATGGCCCTGGTAGAGGCGGTGGAAGGTGTAGAGGAAGCCGGAGTCCACGGCGGCCTTGAAGATGAGGCTCAGCAAGTATGTCCACCAGAGCCCACCCCGCTTCTTGCTTGGATTGTCGTACAGGGATGGGGCGTTGGGCCCGTGCTTCAGGCGGTGCCTCCGCTCCCGCTCCTCCCGGTAGGCCACGTGCATGACCACCAGCAGCGAGGGGCAGGTGACCAGGATGAGCTGCAGGGCCCAGAGGCGCACGTGGGACACGGGGAAGAACTCGTCATAGCACTCCCGTGCCTCCCGGTAGGCCACGTGCATGACCACCAGCAGCGAGGGGCACGTGACCAGGATGAGCTGCAGGGCCCAGAGGCGCACGTGGGACACAGGGAAGAACTCGTCATAGCAGACGTTGGGGCAGCCCGGCTGCTTGGTGTTGCAGACGAAGTCCTTCTGCTCATCATCCCACACGTCCTCCGCCGCCACCACGAACACCAGCACCCGGAAGATGAACACCACCGACAGCCAGATGCGGCCGAGCGCTGTGGAGTACTTGTTGACCCCACTCAGGAGGCCCTGCAGGGATGCCCAGTTCATGCTGGTGGTTCCTCGCGCGGGCGGTGCACACCTGCGTGCACCCGCTCAGGCCGGGGAGAACCTGGAAATGGGTGCCCTTTATTAGAGATGTGATCGGCCAAACTGTTTCACAACCACTGTGTCATCATGTCCTCACTCGCAATGACTTGGCGGGGTAGGGATTGCCACTGTCCCCATTTCACAGGGAGCAAGCCAAGGCCCCGAGGGGCACCTGCTCGAGGCCTCACAGCTGGAAGTGGCAGAGCTGGTCTTGAACTTCTGTCTTCCAGTTCCAAGATCAGGGGATATTTTATTCTACAAAGTAACAGGTACGTGTGAGGGACAATCGTCCTGCATGGATGTGCCTGCCAACCTCTGACTCCTTTCCGCCCTGTGGGTCACCGACTTCTAAAGAAGTAGCGAGAAGGTGCGGATTGACTGGTCCACTCTGCCTTGGGCCCCAGGGCTGGACCAGGGCAGGAGGGGAGGGATGTGTATCCTTATCCCCCAGTTTCCTCCAACAGGAGCCAGGCCCTGAGCTGGGGGCCTTCCTATCAGCCTTCACCGACTTCTAAAGAAGTAGCGAGAAGGTGCGGATTGACTGGTCCACTCTGCCTTGGGCCCCAGGGCTGGACCAGGGCAGGAGGGGAGGGATGTGTGTCTTTATCCTCCAGTTTCCTCCAACAGGAGCCAGGCCCTGAGCTGGGTGCCTTCCTATCAGCCTCTTAGCCAGTGATGGCGAACCTTTTGAGCTCGGCGTGTAGCATTTTGAAAAACCCTAACTTAACTCTGGTGCCATGTCACATATAGAAATTTTTTGATATTTGCAACCATAGTAAAAAAAAGACATATTTTTGATATTTATTTTATATATTTAAATGCCATTTAACAAAGAAAAATCAACCAAAAAATGAGTTCGCGTGTCACCTCTGACATGTGTGTCATAGGTTCGCCATCACTGTCTTAGGCAGATGCCTGAGCGATATCCATTCTCATTTCTCCTCTCTGGCCCCAGGACATCCCCGCCTTGACTTTCCCTCCCAAACCAAATAGGCTCTCTCTTTGGAACAATGGTGGCTTGGCATCATCCTGGCCCACCCAGTCCCCACCCTCTGGGTGCTGGTCCCGTTTGCTGACTGTCCTGACCACAGTGGGTTCCTCTGGAATTGCAACTGTTCTGGCTTTAGGGGAGGGACTGGGGCAGGGACGGAGGCGGGATTCTGGCATGGTCCTCCCCCCATTTACCTTTTCTCTCATGGACATCCCCTTCTGCGTTTGCTTAGTGGCTGTTTGCTAGCCAAATCTCCTTTTATTTCCATTCAGGTCCCTGTCCTGTGTGCTCCATCCTCCACACCCCCTAATTGGAGTGTCATCATGTTCCATCTCTGACCCAGCCCTTCCTCTGTCCCTGTCTCAGATCTCAGTATCTTCAGATCTTATGCCTTTGGGACATTTTCTGAGCATCCTCCTCCTTCTTTCATGGATACTCAGATGGTCTATTTAACTGTCTTCGATGCCAGACTACCCTTCTGGAGGGCAGCCCCCTGTCTTATCATCTCTGTATCCACAGGACTCAGCACTGGGCCTGGCCCAGTGAACACACTTCCCGATAGCCTGGCCCACAACCAAGGTTCCCTGGGATCCTTAGACCTGTTGGTCCCTGCTTCCCAGCCCAGCCTCCTGCCCAATTTGGTCCTTACCTTTCTGGGTCCCGGAGCCTCTCTCCAGTCCCTGGTCTGGCCCCGTCTGCCTGAGGGCCTCCCAGAGGCAGCTTTTGTTCTTTACTGCCCTGCTGGGTGGGGCTTTCTGAGCCAATGAGCCAAGGAGAGTGAGCGGGTGGGCAGGCAGGCTGGCGGACTTCCCCGGGCACATATTCAGAGCAAACACCTGTGGCTCTTTGCTCCTGGCCCACGCCTTCTCCAGCCTGGCTGGGCATGGCTGGGTCGAGCTACCTGGTCTGGCAGGTATGTGGGTGAGACTGCAGTGAGGGGCGGGGGTGGGGGGGCAATAGCCTGCCTGGTATCCTCATTCTCCCGGGCCAGCAACAACGGCATTGCTCCTGTCCACTTTTTGTTGCTTCATTGCCCCTTGTCCTCAGGCCTCTCTCCTGCCCCTTTCTGCAGAAGGCTGGTTCTGAAGTCCTCAGCAGCTGACATCTATGGGAAGGGGCAATCTTGATTCAGCATCCTACCCTGGTGGGGGCATTTCTAGGGACTAGAGCTTGGGCTGCTGGTAAGGCGTGCAGGGGATGGGAGGGGATGACTGTGTTCTAGTCGAGGGGACCCACTGCCCTGGTGGAGACAAGGAGTGCAGGTTGGCAGCATGACATGCCCCAGCGGTCAGTCCTCTGTGGCCAGGCCTCCGGGGAAGCCGGAGTGGGACCCAGCGGGACTGCAGAGGGGCCTCAGGGCAGTGAAGGTTAATGTGTAGCCAGGGAGGGGCTGGGCCTCATTTCCCACAAGCATTTATCCAGCGCACCCTAATACCAATGATTAACATTTATGTGGCCTTTTACAGCCGGCTAACCCCATGCACAACCATGAGCTCATCAGTCCTCTGAACAACCCCACGGGTGCATTGGCCCATTTGGAGAGGAGCCGAAGTCACTTTCCCAGAGTCCCGGTGAAACCTGGGCTGGAATGCAAGCGTTCCGACTCAAGTCCTGAACTTTCGACTGCTCAACGCCGCTCCCCACATTCTAAGATGCATTCTCTTTGCAGGCCTAACACTGCAGCGGAGGTTAAAGGCATGAGCAGGCAGCATGACCCCTAGGAGTGCTGGGCACCCTTTCTGGGGGAGAGGATGGCCCCTCACCTGGCTGGACCAGGGGCAGAGAGAGGGACCGAATGACCCAATAAGGGTCACCAAGGCCGAGAAACCAAAGGGCACCTTGAATCAGTGGAGGAGTGGACTTTTATTAAGCCCTGACCGCGGGCCCCACACATGAAAGTGGCTTGCACATCTGATCTCTAATTAAACTCTTCCTCATAGCAACAACCCAAAGAGGTGGCCTCATCATCTCCATTTTACACAGAAGGAAACGGAAGTGCCCAAGGCCACACAGCTGGGGCAGGTGGCAGGAGCTTCCCACCGCTAAGGCTGCACCCATGACAGATGCTGGGCCCACCCTGCCAGCCCAGCGCAGGCAGCCCCTCACAGGATGGTTTTCTTCACATAGTCTCGAGCGAGGTCTGGTAAGAGAGGAGGGTGAGTGTCTGAGCCCAGGAAGATGAGGTCCCCTGAGAGGAGGTCCTCCTGTTTGCAGGAAGAGGCGCTGGCCGCCCTGGCTTTCCTCGCTGCCAGGCACTCGCGGCACCTCTTGCTCACCAGGTAAGCCAGCTCCACCAGGTTGAGCAGGATGCACACGGCGGCCGTGGCGACCATGAAGAGGGTGAAGATGTTCTTCTCCGAGGGCTTGGAGATGAAGCAGTCCACTATGTTGGGACACGGAGCTGCGTGGCACTTGACCACAGGAGGGAGGGTATATTTGGGGTAGATCGAGTGGAACATGTAGAGAAAGATGATGTCTATGCTGGCCTTGAACACCAGGCTGAAGACATACGTCCACCAGAGCCCACCCCGCTTCTTGCCGGGGTTCGGGTAGAGGCGCCCGCCGTCCTCCCCCACTGCCTCTCGGTGCTTCTTCTCCCGTGCCTCCCGGTAGGCCACGTGCATGACCACCAGCAGCGAGGGGCACGTGACCAGGATGAGCTGCAGGGCCCAGAGGCGCACGTGGGACACGGGGAAGAACTCGTCATAGCAGACGTTGGAGCAGCCCGGCTGGCGGGTGTTGCAGTCGAAATCCTTGTGGTCGTCACTCCACACACGCTCAGCTGTCACCAAGTACACCATCACTCGGAAGATGAAGACCAGAGACAGCCAGATGCGCCCGAAGGCTGTGGAGTACTTGTTGACCCCACTTAGGAGCCCCTCGAAGATCCCCCAGTTCATGGTGGATCCAGGCGTCGGCTGCTGCTGCTACAGGGAACGATAATAAGAATCCCCCACATTTATCAAGTAGTCACTGTGAACACTTGAGAGAAACATGTCATCATATCTAATCCTCACAGCCTCAGAGGAGCTAGGTTCTATCACTGAACCCATTTTACAGATGGAGGAAACTGAGGTTTAGAGGGGTTATACAAGGTTACACAACTATTAGGTGCAGAGCTGGGATTTGAGCGTAAGTAGTTAAGTGAAGAACCCAACTCTTTTCCAAAAAAGTGGGTGAAGGTGATCACATCCAGGGAGCCCCTCAATCCTCTCAGGGCCTGTGGCTCTGGTCTTGCAGGCCTGCAGAGCGAAGGCTTAAGTAGGTGGGACATTCTGCCTTCTCCCTCTGTTCCAACCCTGGCCCTCCTCCCCAGGGGGCTGAGCCTTGGGAAGACTTCTCTCCTTTCTGTGCCCTGCTCTCTCCTCTGAGGCAGCCCCTCCCAAGGGGAACCTGCTCTTTGCCTTTTACTTGACTTGGAGGATTAGGTTGGAGAGGAGACTGGAAACTTGTCCGCAAACTCCCACCTGGTCTAACACTCAGTTAAATGATCCAGAGTGTCCTGCTCAGGTGCAACTCACCTGAAGCAAGGCCAATGGCAATCCAGCTGAAAGACCTAAGGTAGGGGTCGACGGCTCTCTTTATACAATAAGCTTTCTCAAGTAGCCTGGTAATGCAGTGTTTACCAAACTGGTGTTCCATGGAACCCTATCCCATAGGCTGGCTATTGGAGTAGTGAGGGAAAAGGAACCTGTGTTCAAGAAAGGAAGGCAGTGAAATAGGCCCCTTTCCTTGACCAAACTAATGGACTCACAGCGTGAATCTCCCACAGGGGGACAGAATATACACCGAGTGGCCAGATTATTATGACCACCCCATCAGTACAATGAAGTGAATTAGTTATGCAAATAATAATAAAACCTTGAGAGTACTTGCTTAGGAAGTTTTCAATATTCAGTATTTTTGGAAGTGTCAATGAAATACGGATGGGGTGGTCATAATAATCTGGCCACTCAGTGTACAGTCTTGTCCAGACTCCTTTGACCACAGAATCCACTGTCATCATCGTATGGAATCGCCTGGTCAAGACACCAACATGGGAAACGCTGCTTTCGTTACTCCTGCTGGCGAGTTTGGTGTGCTAGACGCAGGAGTCAGATTTACCTCCATGTAAGGAATGGGACTGCTCTTCAGAGTGAGGGGAACCCACTTTCCCTCTTGGAATTCTTCTGGCTGGTTCTTGTGGGGAGAGGCCCAGGCACTCGTCCCACCCTGCCGGCCCCCAGGACCTAGGGAGCTTGTCCGCACAGCCTCTCTCTCTAAGAGGCTCCTAATACCCTGCTGACTGCGGATCCCGGCTGAAGGTCACCAGGCTGTCTGACCCCCAGGACCTGCAGCAGTCAAGCAGGGTAATGGTGAGAGCCAGTACTTGTTGGGTGTTTATGCAGCGCCAGGCTCTACTCTGAGCCCTTTTCATGAATCAATGCAGCAGCAACTGCAGGAAAGGGTATGAGAATTTTTATTTCCAATTTCCAGATGTGGAAAGCAGAGCACAGAGAGGTTAATTAATTTGCTCACAGTTATACAGCTGGTGAGCGGCAGAGCTGGGACGGGGACTCAGGCAGGCTGGCTCCAGAACCCACATTCTGGGGCTGGGCCCCTTTCCTGGAAAGCTGCCTGGGTGTCTGGTCTGTGCCCACTCCCTCCTACACCAGGTAGGTCCTGGCTGAGGGAGGCTGGGGTGTCCGCTCCCTACCCTCTCTCTCCACTGTCTGTCTCCACCACCCTTCACTGGGAAGTGGGGCCCCTGCCCTGACTCATCAGCTGGGCTTTGCTCAGTCCTGCTAAGCGGGTGGAACTCCTGGCAGCTTCTCAGGGAATAACCAGGAGGCTCCAGCCCTGAGTCCCCAGGGGCTCGAGGCCCAGCCCACGTGGGGTGGGGCAGGGTAGGGCCATGCAGGCCCAGGCAGCGCTGCTCCGCTTGCCCAGCTCCCGGTTTCCCTGTGAGCTCCTCTCCACTCAGCCCCTGCCTCCCGCCTCTGCTCAGTTGGGAAAATCCCAGAGCAGAGCAGGGAGGAGCCCTTTATTTCTCCACCATCCGGACCCATGGTGGCGGACGTGTCCAGGCCACCTTCCTCAACTACCTTCCTCGACTCCCCACCGGAGAAGTTTCCGTCCGCCAGGTGTACCAAGGGACAGGATCCATTTGGATACAGATGATCTTACCTGAGCGGCTACTCCTCAGGGCTCTCCGGGTCCTGGCTCCTGACAGCCAGCAGTGGACTCAGCAGGCAGTCGGAATTCATGTCAGAACCAGAGAGGGTGCTTGGGGAAGCCCATTCCTGGGACCGAACCTGAGAGAGTGCTGCAGCCTGGGTGTGTCGCTGGCCTAGGAAGAGGAGGAGCTGCACTTAGCCGGGCCATTGGCTGGGCTCCACCTTCCCAGGCTGCCTCTGATGTGGCCCAGTATTCACTCCTCCCAGGGTGCTGAGCCCAGAATCCTGGCATCCTCTCAGGAGAGACCCACAGGTCCACTCTGACCCCCTGCTTGTCCTCCCATCCCTGGCCTTGTGTGGGAGGAACCTAGAAATTTCTGAAATTCCCCTCTCTTACTTCTTGGTCTCCAGACTCTCCTCTTGCTCTGATTGCTTCTCCATGGCCTTCTATTCTCACAGCTTCAGTTACCTTTGGAAATGCTGTGACTCCCAAATCTGTCTCCAGCCTAAACGCCTCTGCTCCACCAATTGCCCCAACTTGAATGCCCTTCTCTCACCTTTCTTTTTTTTTTTTTTTTTTTTTGGTGGGGATTTTTTTTAC
>NW_005360425.1:791663-825764 GCF_000412655.1 Myotis brandtii | reverse complement strand
CGGCTCTTTGGCCCCTTGAGTGTGGCTCTTCCACAAAATACCATGTGCGGGTGCGCACATACAGTGCGATTGAAACTTCGTGGCCCATGCGCAGAAGTCGGTATTTTGTGAAAGAGCTGGTATTTTGTGGAAGAGCCACATTCAAGGGGCCAAAGAGCCGCATGTGGCTTGCGAGCCGCGGTTTGCCAAGCCACAGTTTGCCAACCACTGGGCTAGGGCATTCTCTCACCTAGCCTACTCCTCCAAGAAGCCTTCCTTGATTGTGCCGCTCCAGGTGGCGTAGGGCCCCATCTCTGGGCTTCCATGGCCCTGAGCTTCCACATCATGGTCAGATTGTATTGGAATAGCTGATCATAACTGAGCTTCTCCAGGTAGGACCTTTCTGTTGAATGAACACATCAATCCACACCAGTAGACTTTTGGGGGGCTTGTTGTGAGCAAAAAGTGGACTGGACCCTGGACCCCAGGAACTCGCCAACTTGGTCTTTGATTACCAGCTAATACTAGTAAGTCTAGTACCAGCTGCACAGCCTTACTGACTGCAAAGAGGTCATGGAATAGTCTCCCCATTCCCACCATCCTGTTGCTGCCGAACCCCAACACTGAATGCACTGCTGTGTGCCAGGTGCTGTGTTTGGTGCTGGGCTACACAGATAGAGAGGGGATCAGAGAGGCTGGGCAGGGCCTCCCAGCCTGGGATAGGCCCAGAGACACACTGATGACGTAAGAAAGGCCTTTAGGGTGAGCTACAGTGGTAAGAGGCTGGACTGTATTCGTGCTGCCCAGAGAAGGTGCCTTCCGTTTGAAGGGACCTGCCTTAAGTCAGGGAACCCCTTGCATCTGGCCCCACACCCCTGCATCTGGCCCTATACCCCTGCATCTGGTCCCACATCCCTCCATCTGGCCCCACATCCCTGCATCTGGCCCCACACCCCTGCATCTGGTCCCACAACCCCACCCCTGTATCTGGCCCCACACCCCTGCATCTGGCCCTACATCCCTGCATCTGGCCCCACATCCCTGCATCTGGCCCCACACCCCTGCATCTGACCCCACATCCCTGCATCTGGCTCCACACCCCTGCATCTGGCCCCACATCCCTGCATCTGGCCCCACACCCCTGCATCTGGCTCCATAGCCCTACATCTGGCTCCACATCCCTGCATCTGACCCTACAACCCTGCATCTGGTTCCACATCCCTGCATCTGGCCCCACACCCCTGCATCTGACCCCACATCCCTGCATCTGGCTCCACACCCCTGCATCTGGCCCCACATCCCTGCATCTGGCCCCACACCCCTGCATCTGGCCCTACATCCCTGCATCTGGCCCCACATCCCTGCATCTGGCCCCACACCCCTGCATCTGGCCCTACATCCCTGCATCTGGCCCCACATCCCTGCATCTGGCCCCACACCCCTGCATCTGGCCCTACATCCCTGCATCTGGCCCCACATCCCTGCATCTGGCCCCACACCCCTGCATCTGGCCCTACATCCCTGCATCTGGCCCCACATCCCTGCATCTGGCCCCACACCCCTGCATCTGGCCCTACATCCCTGCATCTGGCCCCACATCCCTGCATCTGGCCCCACACCCCTGCATCTGGCCCTACATCCCTGCATCTGGCCCCACATCCCTGCATCTGGCCCCACACCCCTGCATCTGGCCCTACATCCCTGCATCTGGCCCCACATCCCTGCATCTGGCCCCACACCCCTGCATCTGGCCCTACATCCCTGCATCTGGCCCCACATCCCTGCATCTGGCCCCACACCCCTGTATCTGGCCCCACACCCCTGCATCTGGCCCTACATCCCTGCATCTGGCCCCACATCCCTGCATCTGGCCCCATACCTCTGCATCTGGGGTCTCATACTGCTGGACCTGAATCTCACCTCTGTTCCTTTTAGATCTGGGCAATCTCCCTGTTTCTCTGCTGTGCACTGAGACATGTGCCGTGAGGCATGTCCTGAGAAGACGCCGAGTGATGCAGGGCAAGCTTGATGGGTTGGCGTCCTTATCGCTCCAGCTGACAGAGATCAGTGATGGCACAGTGCCTGGCACAGAGGAAGCCCTCCTGCGACTGTCCCTGAGGTATGTAAGCTGTCCACACACACCTGACATGGGGTAGGCATTCACAAAACAACGACTTTCTCCCCCTTACCTTATCCCTATGCCCTTTCTCTCTGAGACGTGGGGAGGCAGAGCAGGGAGGGGGGGGACAGATGTCCTCACCAGAGAAAATCCCAGGTAGAGGATGTTGTCTTTGGGTTAAAAAGGCAAAACCCGGGCCAGGCAGTGACTGTTGGAGAGATGGGGAGGGCAGGCAGGGAGCGCCTGGGAGGGTTTCTCATTAGTGTGTAGACATGGCCTGTTGGCCTAATTAACTCTAAGATGCCCTTTATCAGCAGGTCACACGGGGCCAGAATTCAATGGACAGTGTGTCTAAGAGCCACCAACACCGCAGGTCCACAGCCAGCATAACGCAGTCCCACATGAGCACACTGTTACACACAGGCCACACTTACAGGCTCGGGGTTGCACACACATGGGACAGTGTTTTTTGTTTTTGTTTTACATTTATTTCTTGATTTTTTTTAGAGAAAGAGAGGAAGGGAAGAGAGAAACATTGATTTGTTGTTCCACTTATTTATGCATTCATTGGTTGCTTCTTGTATATGTCCTAATGAGGAATTGAACTCACAGCCTTGGCATATTGAGATGATGCTCTAACCAACTGAGCCACCCAGCCAGGGCTAGTATTTTGTTTCGTTCACTGCTGTACCCTGGAGCCTAGAATGGTGCCTGGTAGCAAGTTAGGTCTCCATGTATGTTTATCGAATGAATGACGTATGAAATGCACACACCCTACAAAGAGAGTCACACACATCTATCCCCCTTCACATCTTCCCATCAAACTGTTGCCAAGTACAGGAGAGAGGAGACACAGGAATGGGTCAGCAACAACACTGTGAGAAGTGCTCTAAGAGACACATAACAGAGAAGGGAGTGTCAAGTTCAGCGAGAGGGAGACCCAGACAAGTGACTTTGAAATTGGGTCTTGAAGGATGTGTAGGAGATCACCCAGAGGAGCCGAGGGGGGGAGGCCTTTGAGGCAGAGGGCACACGTGTGCAGAGGACCTCTGGGAAAGACAGACAATCAAAGAGCTTTAGCGTGTGGGCCAGCTGGGGAGCGATGAGGGCACCAAAAGGCATGGTGCCTGGAAGGTCAGCAAGGACCTTCTTGACCATGAAAGACCTAGAACACTCTACTAAGGAGCTTGGACTTGTCTCTGTGCAGAGGGAGGCCTGGGGGAACCATTGGATTGGTACAGTCGATTCTCATTATTCGCGGTAGTTATGCTGTGTGAAGTCACCACGAACACTCAATTAGGAGACACTGCAGTTTGCCAGTGGGGGAAATACAGGGTTAAGTTCTTGTGAGCCTCTTGTTGCAATATTTTCATCAACTAAACAACACATAACTTTGTTTTATATGTGTTTCTATTTCAAGACACCTTATCTCATATATATTGTTGAATCATTGACCCTGAACTCAACGGCCAACAGCACTCTAACTGGCGCCTGAACAAAGCTCACCTCACGCACGTATCTCCCCCCCTGAGGCACATCACAGCCTTCCTGCACTTAGAACCGCTGGACAGCACTGCGGCACGATGCGCGGGGGCCAGGTCAAACAGCAAAACCACTTCTAAAAGCACAAAAATGTGAAGAAGTGGTAAAAAATTGATCTCGACTAGAACATGTGTTTACAGTAGGAGAGCTCAGACAAGAGGTCAGAGTGTTGCCTTGTTCAGTCTTAGCTGAGAACGTGCATGCCGGGAGCCTCAGAGTTTCCACTGCTCTGTGCATGCCCGTGAATGACTGCGAAAGCACCGTGAGTATTGATGTGGGGTTAAACAAATACATCTTAGTGAGTATACAAACGCACACATATGGAAGTCCTGAATGAGGACCACTGTATGCTTAGAAAGCTCCCTCTGTTTGAGAGAGGAGGCATGGGAGACCACGGAAAACACATGACTGCAATGATTTGGGCAGGAGAGGAGCCAGAGGGCTGGATTTGGGAAGGTGGGTAATTACAACTGGTGGTGGTGGGGTCGGACTGGTTGTAGGGGGGAGGTAGGAGGAAGACCCCGGATGGTTCCCAGTGTGCTATATTGGTGATAGGGCAGGTGGTGGGTGTACTGATAGAAGTAAGGAATACAGGAGGAAACGCTGTTCGTTTTTTTAAAAATATATTTTTATTGATTTCAGAGAGGAAGGGAGAGGGAGAGAGAGAGATAGAAACATCAATGATGAGAGAGAATCACACCTGGCTTTTGTTATTTACTTATTTATTGAATTGATTGGAGTGACACTGGTTAATAAAATTATATAGGTTTCAGGTGTACAGATCTTTAACTGTCTTGTGTGTCCACCACCCCAAGTCAAGCTTCCGTCCATCACTATTTATCCACCCTTTAGCCCTCTTCTACTTCCCTCCACCTCCCTTCACACTTGGCTTTTGGAAGAGCCCAAACAGAGACATCTCTTGCTTGAACAGACAACAATCTCGTTTCCTGTGGAATTCTCCCATCCTTATTCTAACCAGCTGCATCTCACAGAGCTGCTCTCCTGTTGACTGTTAATTGACCCAAAGTGGGAATGGTCCCAAATTGAACTAATTAGTTATACTTCTTTGCTCAGTTGATTGGCCCACTGTGACACCATAACCCACACTGATCTACTAAGGATCCTTCCCTTGGATTTTTTTTTTCTTTTTGGACTAAAACAATTTATTGGTTTCAGAGAGGAAAGGAGAGGGAGGGAGAGCTAGAAACATCAATGACGAGAGAGAATCACTGATTGGCTGCCTCCTACATGCCCCCTACTGAGGATCGAGCCCGGAAACTTGGGCATGTGCCCTGACGGGGAATCAAACCGTGACCTCCTGGTTCATTGGTCAACACTCAACCACTGAGCCCCACTGGCTGGGCTTCCCTGAGACTTTTGAACACAGGACAGAATATCCATCTGGTGGTAAATTCAGTGTGAAGTGAGGCTCTGTTTGTGGCCTGCTGTTTGGAAATGTTCTGCTGTACAGACAAATGCTTCTGGGACAGAAAGGAAGCAGAAACAGGAGCGGAGCAAGTGAGTGCTTAGAAGGCATCTGTGTAACCAGCTCCACTTATCTTGGGAGCCCAGCGCCACTGTTTTCCTTCCCACATGCAGATAAGCCACTATACTGTCCCTTTGCCTGAGCCTGTGTGATTTAGGTTTCTGTCACTTGCAACCAATACTTTGTATAGCCTTCTAACAGGTTTGCCTTTTAACAGAGCCTGGTGCACAATAGGTGTTTAATAAGTATTTGTTGACTGACCTTCACCTTCTGGACCCCACTTCTCTCCTTTGGATGTTGGGTCAATAATAACTACCTTATAGGTTGTTCAAAAGATAAATGTCAACTATGAAGTGCCAGACCCAAGCAAAGGGCTTCATTCTGCCCGGTGAGCTGGGGAGGAGGGTGAGGCACCTTGGGTGAGGGCCTCTGAGCTCTACCTGAGTTTGTGGGTGGGCAGGGCCTGAAGTAGGTGTCCAGGGAGAACCGCATGAAGATGATGATGGGAGTGGAATGGGAGGAGTGGCTTGGAGACACTTTCTTTTTCTTTTGAGAGAATCAATAAGAAGGGCAGAGAAGGGAATTAAAGTTTATTGACTCTGTTATGAGCACGAACTAGCCCAACTCCTCGCATACATCAGAGTACAAACTGGGGACCTGGAGGCAAATGTTTTTGTTTGGCCTTCATGATGCTAAAGAAACATTCTAATTAATTGCCAACATGTACAAATCTGGAGACTCCACATGAAAACATGGATGGGGCTGGCAACTCAGGACCCATATTCCCTGTGGCATCAATAGCTGGAGTGACCATCAGCTGCCCCTTTTGATGGGGCATCCACTCCTCAGTTTGCTACTAGCCTGGTCCTTAGTCATTTGAGATTGTAATCCTGGACATTCTCAGGCAACCTTCCCAACAGCCTTGCAAGGTGGGTGTCCTTAGCCCCATTTTACAAATGATAACACTGAGGGTCAGGGGTGAAGTGATCTGCTCCAGGTCACACAGTTAGGGAATAATGGAGCTGGGGTTGTAGCTTAGTTCTTTCTGACCCCAAAGTCCCATTCTCTTGTCACAGCATGGGGACTGTTTGACTGCATGTGTAGGAGTAGGAGTAGGTGGAGAGGTTTTTATTATTATTTTTTAAAATATATTTTTATTGATTTCAGAGAGGAAGGGAGAGGGAGAGAGAGAAAGATCAATGATGAGAGAGAATCATTGATTGGCTGTCTCCTGCACGCCCCCCCCCCTCCCCCCGGGGATTGAGACTGCAACCTGGGCACATGCCCTTGACTGGAATTGAACCCAGGACCCTTCTGTCTGCAGGCCAATGCTCTATCCACTGAGCCAAACTGGCTAGGACAAGAGGTTTTATCAGTGATGGGAAGTGGGGGGTGCCACGGATAGAGGCAGGTTGATTTGAGGGGAAGATGATACAGTCAGACTGGGACATTGCCAGTTTGAAGGGACCACAGGCTGTCCAGGTGAAGGGGTCCACTCCTGGGTAACTTTTAGGACATGGAAGCTGGGCCTGGTGGGCTGAGGTAAACAGAGAAAAGAATGCTGGTGGCTGATTAGCCAAGGGAGAGGCAGGAATGATGTCAGAGCCGAGGTGGCAGGAGATCAGGATTGAGGTAGGGGGAGGAGGAGGAGGGTAGGAATGGGGGAAGCAGGTCTGGTAGAGGGGATTGTGTGTCCAGATTTAGCGTATTGGGTTTGTACATGTGGGATTTACATGGGGAGATGTCCCAGGGAGAGCTCCTGGCTGGAGATAATGGTCAAGATGAAGCTGTGATGTCCAGGACAGACAAAAGGACCCAGGCGGGGGGATCAGGGCCTCAGTATTGGCTGGAGGCTGGAGAGATGCCTCCCACTCACTCTCTGACCTTCTACAAGGTAATGAGGATGCTCCCCCCTCCCCCACTGGGCTTCCCTGGGGATGTTTGAGCAAAATGAATGAGACTGAGGCAGGCAGGGAAGGAGGGAGGGAGAACAGGTTATCGCTTCCCTTAGGCTCCAAGTGGATAATTACACAGCTCTCTCAGTCCCAGGACTGGGCCAGGAGGCAATCCATAAAGACAGCCTCTCAAAATTAATGGGCCTCCAAGGGGTTTGGGACTCTGAGGAGAGCCATGATTAAGGGAGGCCGAGGCAAGATGAATGAGAGACAGGAAGACACTGTCTGACAGAAAGAGTCTGAGATGCAGGGTCTGAAACACATGGAGAGAGATGGAGAGAAAGACTAAGGAAACTGAAGCCCAGAGAGGTTAAGTCACCTGCTCAAAGTCACACAGCAGTGAAACTGGCATTTGGCCCCTATCTGCCTCCTTAGCACATAACCTTAACTTACTCAGTGGTTCGGCCTTTGTCTGCACTGAGAAGTCAGTGGGAAATGGACTGCGGTAAACCCTGGACAGTACCCAGGGAAGAGCACTGACTTCTGGAGACGGTGAAGGAGGAAGAGGGACCAAGCTCTCCTTGTCCTTCAAGGATTCAGCTCAGAATGGGACCCCTCCCCCACTGAAACTGAGGGCTTGCCCTCTGCCCTACCAGCAAGCATTCCTTCCCCTACCTAGATCTTCTGGAAGGGTAATTGTTTTATTTTCACATCTGCTTTCCTCCAGGCCATGAGCCCTTGAGGGCAGGGCTAGACCTGCAATATCTCTATTCTGGCACACAATGCTCAGTAAATGCTCCCCAGCAACAATGCAATGAGGAGGTGTGATGACCATCACCCCCATTTCACAGATGAAAAAACTGAGGCCTAAAGAGGTTAAGTAACTTTTTTTTTTCTGTTCATTTTGAACATGCCAAGATTACTTCTATCTAAAGACCTTTGTGTTTATTCTTTCCTGTCTGCAGTTTTCTGTCTTCAAATTTCCACAAGGCCATTAGGGTTAGGGTTATGGTCAGGGCCAGATATTAGTGCTGTCTTGTTGTGTAACAAATAACCCTGCCGGAGTCCATTCATTGTCTTCACTAGCTGAGTTTAGACAGAGACCCCCCAAAAGCTAGTAGCCATTGAAAGTCCTAGTAAAGGCCAGGGCTTGAAAGTCCTAGCAAAGGTCAGGGCTGTGCACCACCCAGTTAATCTAGGAACCACTCAGTTAATTTAGGTAATAATAGTTGAAGCATCCCCACCTTAGTTCCCTTAATTCCTTAGATACTTATGTAGATCCTTGTTGATTATTGTTAATCAGATACTCCCGGAAATCTATTGATGAGTTAATCAGATACTTTTGTCTACTCCTGGAAATTGTCTGCTGATCTGTGTGTCATTGAAACTTCCTTACCCTAAGGGCTACTCCAGATCAATAAAAGATTGGAGCAGCCTGAGCATGGGTGGAAGTCCTTCAGGACTTGCCCGCCTGGTTCCCCAATATTGCAAAATTATCTCGTGTCTTTTTCTCTCATTTGCTGTGCGGCTCCTCTTTCAGGTACCGAACCCTACTCCACGCAGAACGTGGAGGGAGTGTTACTCGACATAACCCCAATATGTAGTAGATTAAAATAACAAATATTTATTAGCTCAAAGACTCTGTGGGTCAGCAGTTCCAGAGTAGCTTCACGACCACATTATGGCTATCATGGAACCTACGCACTCTTGCCTGTGTTGGCCCCTTCCTTCTTAAAAGAATATTACAAATTATATTTTACTAGAGGCCCGGTGCACGAATTTGTGCACAGGTGGGATCCGTCTGGCCCATCCCAATGGGGGCCTATCAGGCCGGGCCAAGGGGGGTGGGGAGAGGGGCTGCGGGCAGTTGGCCACCAGCCCTGCCCCCGATCACTGGCTGGGGTGGGGGCAGGGGGCGATTGGGGCCCGGATCAGGCTGGTTGGCTGCCGCAGTGCACGTCATAGCCACTGGTTGTTCTGGTTGTTCTGCCATTCTGGTTGCTGGGCTTTTATATATAGATGGTTGTGCTGATATAAATATGGATATATTAATATTTTATAGTAAATTTTTTTTTTTGACCTAAAATTTCTTTTTCCAAGTATTGGAAAAAGAAATTGGCAGTGTGCCAATTGTGTATAGTGGATGAATTGGTCCTGAGTGGCTTAGCCAGGTAGTTTTGGCTCAGGTTCTCTCATGTGGCTGCAGTCAGGATGTTGCACAGGCTACTGTCACAGGAAGGAGGACCCACCCCCAAGATGGGGTATTCACATGGCTGTTGGCAGGAGGCCTCAGCTCCCAGTCATATGGACATCTCAGGGCTGCTTGAGCATCCTCATGACATGGCAGCTGGCTTCCCCTAGAGTGAATAATCCACAAGAGAGATGGAGAGTCAGGAGGAATCCACAATGCCTTTTATGTTCTATCTTGGAAGTCACACACAGTCTCATACCATTACTTCTGCCATATTATTTTTGTTAAAAGTGAGTCACTAAATACAGCTTGCCCTAAGGGGCTTATGGGGAGGGAAATTAAATTCTACTTTTTGAAGGCAGTGGACATATTTTAAAAGAATTTGTTGATATATTTAAAAACTATCATACCTGGCTTCAGAGAGGCCATCCCTGACCACCAATTTCTCTCCCTACTGCCATCCCCCTAGTGCTAACGCATCACTCAGTGTAGCGCCACCCGAAACTACTGTGTTCATTTATCTGCTCAGCTAGAAGGTAAGCTCCCTGAGACCGGGATCTTGTCTGTCTGTTCACTGCTACTACCCTGGGGTCTAGCACAGAGCCAGGCACCTACCAGTCCTCAGTAAGTATTTGGTGAATGAATGAATGAATGAGTGAACAAATGTGGTGGTGATGGTGGGAGAAACAGGAACCCCTTCAAGCAGGTGGTGGAGGGGGTGTACGTGGAGAGGCCGAAGCTTTCCTGGAGGGGGTTGTCTTGGGATGGTTCCCCAAAACCCAGGGGTTTGGGAAGAAGAGGGGAGAGTGGTAAGGGGATGAGGCTGTCTGTCAAGAGAGCATGGGCTTACTTCATGGGCAGGAGACTCAGGTTGTAGGGTCTAGCAGGAGAGCGAGGCATAGGAACAGGTAGATTACAAAGTATTATGACAGGTGCATAGAAGGGTGTTTAGGACTCATTAGGCTGGATCCTGACAATGTCACCGAGGACCTAGGCCCTTTCTTTAGACCCCATGTTTGATTGGATCTTGCTCACCATTGATGAGTCCTGGAGAGATGGGCTCCCCATCTGGGCTGCTGCAAAACCAGCTTACCTGCCTGTGCTGCTCCATTCAGTCTCTGGGAGGCAGCAGAGGCCCAGGCTTGGCTGTAGCCCCAGCTCCGCAGCCTCGCCGTCAGCCATCAGCCAGCCATCACCAGGGGAGAGGCGTTCCTCCGCTGCCAGCTCTCGGCTGGGTTGGGAGGAGGGGCACTCAGGTTAAAGGTTTAGGGTGTCTACGAGTTTTCTTTCTGGCAGATGAGAGAGGGGTGCTTGGGGTGGTGGTGGTGGTGCTTGTCTGACTTTCATAAGGGAACTTGGACTTGACCTAAGAGCAATGGGAAGTTTGCTGGAGTGTTTGAAGCAGGGAAGCAACACCATCAGATCTGTGGTTTTAGAAAGGTCACTCTGGCCGCAGGAGGACGGACGATGGAAACAGTGGCAATGGTCCAGGTGGGCTAAGACCAGGGTCTGCGAGGAATCAGCCAGGCCTCTAGGCAGATGGTGAGAGGCTTCCTGGGAACAGCATGGTGGGGGTGGTGCCAGACCCCAGAATGAGCTCCCAACGGCAACTGCTGTGGTGGCAGAGGGTCAGGACACGGAGGGGGCAGCCTGCAGTCGCACATGGACTGGCTTGCCAGGAAGGGTGTCAGGGCTGCACATCAGGACCAAAGGCCTGGGACCCACAACTGAAGCACCATAACTGAAGGTGAGGTGTTGACCTGGGCACCAGGTGGAATCTCTGACCAGACCTGACTCCGAAGGACAGCTGACATTGTGGTATCTATTCTTCTCCCTGCCCACACGCCCCAAAGGTGCTGTTGCCAGACATCAGGGAAGATGTGGGGATACCCTAGAACAGTGGTTCTCAACCTTCCTAATGCCGCCACGACCTTTTAATACAGTTCCTCATGTTGTGGAAACAAGTATACAAGACGAGTGTGGATGAGAGAGTTGGAAGGGGTCGACCTCAACGAAAGTACCTCAATCAGATTGAGGATGTTTTTAGCAAAGGCCAGCTTAGGAGTACCCTAATTAAGTTAATAACAATGTACCTACCTATATAGTTTAAGTTTAAAAAATTTGGCTCTCAAAAGAAATTTCAATCGTTGTACTGTTGATATTTGGCTCTGTTGACTAATGAGTTTGCCGACCACTGCCCTAGAAGATTCATCTGGACTTGACCCTGATCTAGCATTGACCACAGTCCTCAGCTTTCCTACCCAGGGCTGAATCCATGGGTCCCACCAGCCCTCACCCCACCTGGCTCCAGGTTCTCCTTCAGAGCCGGTGCTGAGTGGAGCCTGGCTGTGTGATCACGCGTGGCCTTGTGCCGGGAGGTGGCAGTGGGACTGGGGCTGGCAGAGCACCTGGCTGCCTCCCGGGGCTCAGGGAGGGGCCTGCTCCTGCTTCCAGCCTGCGAGCTCTTGTGTAGAGGATGGAGGATTCCTCGCTGAGCCTCTAGAAAGGTTTGGGGTCTGTTTCCTTTTTCTCTTCACACGGGCTGTTTCCTACATCTGGAACATTCTCCTGCTGCTCCCTTTACTTGGCCAACTCCTCTTCATCTTTTATGTCTCAGTTTAAATGTCACTTCATTGGAAACAATTGTAGTTTCCCAATTATTCTTGCTCAGTGCATCCTTTGTTTTTCCTACAGTGCATTTATTACGAGTTATTATACTTTTATTTATGTGTGTGTGTTAACATCTTAATCCCTTGAGTAGACTGGAAGTTCCCTGGAGGGAGGAAAAATTGTCTTTTACTTATCATTATATCCCCAGACCCTAGCCCCATGCCTGGGACACTGTAGGCACTCCAAAATAATTGTTGAAGGAGTGAATGAAAGAAGGGAGGAATGAATGCACTATGGATGCCCCCGGGACACCCTTGGTGTGTTGAGAATTCATAAAGCCACAGAGTAAACCTAGCATCTCCCCAGGTCATCAAATTTGCCTGATGGTAAGGAATTAGAAGCCTCATTTACTTATTAATTAAATATTTTACATGATAAAAGTAATACATCTTCCTTGTCAAAATCCAATCAATAGGCATTATTTTTTTATTGAAACAAACCCTGACACATTATGGAGTAGGAAGTCCACCTGTTTTTTAAAGAGAAAATATGAGGCTTCAGAGATATTTTGAGCTTAAGAGAGGCCTGTGGTCAGGAGTCGCTCCTATGGATGGTGGAGTCTGAGAAGCTATTGTCAGGCGATTGTGCTGCTGCGGGTGTTGTGGCTGCAGAGCAAGCACAGAGCGACTCTCTTGCGGTGAGCCTGCGTCTGTCTGGACTCCAGAAAGCAAACGCTGGCCTTACATAACGTGGAATCTGCGGCCAGATTCCGGGCAGGGCCTGGAGGGGAGTGTTTGGGAGGGGTGGGGATGTAGGGAGGCATCCTGGGGGTCATCCGGAGGGAAACCTCCTTGGTGGGGAGATAGAAATCTTGCAAGCAGCCTGAGGCAGAGAGTTCACTTACTGGGAGGAGTCCTGTAACAGGTCAGCTGTTTTTCCAAGGTGCAGAGCTGGCTGCCCGGGCTGGGGCCTTCAGAATTGCAGAGAACTGGGATGGGGTGGGAGGGGTGCCATTGGGTTGGCTGGAGTGGGCAACCTACAGCTAGTCTAGGAGACCAGGAGTAAGTGAGTCACGGAGAATGCCAGTGTCACATGGAAATGCAGAGCAAGGAGTGGAACAAAGAACGTGGACCACAGCTCTGGGCTCAGATCCTGGCTAGGCCACTTTTAGTGATGTGACTGTAGTCAAGCCCTTTTCCACTCTGAGCCTCAGTTTCTCCACCTGCAAAAGGGGGCATCCTCACCTCCATCTTTAAGGGGGCTCCGAGGGTTAAATCAGGACTTAGCGCTTTGCACCTTAGAATCACCGGGGCAGTGTTTAAAGAATACTGATGCCTGGGCTCTGGTCCAGGTCAATGGAATCAGAATCTCGGGGAGGAGTTCCCAGCGTGAAGGATGCTTTACTAGAAAAAGCACCAGGTGATTCTCTGTGCAGCCAGAGGGGAGAGCCCTGTAGCAGGTGATCCGACCATAGCCTTGTGATGTCTCCAGCAGAGGAGGCAGGGAACGTTTCCCAATTAATCCACAGCAGCCTTCCCAGGCTTTGTGGTCAGTCCACAAGCTGCTCTGCGCTTCTAATTAGGCAGCTCTCCTTTTCTTAGCTGTCCCCTCTGTGTTTGCTCAGAGCTGCTGGGGACCAGGGGCAGTAAGTGGTGTGCTCTGGTGGGGATGCAGCTGCCTCCTGCCCAGTGGTCTGGGGTGTGACAGGCAGATGCGGACCTACAGGGAGAATGACACAAGGCCTAGAGCAAGGGCCCCGCTCCCATCCCTGCCCCCCAAGAAAGCCAGAAAGAGAGATTGTGGCTTAATGCTTGAACTTGACTGTAGAAGCTCCTGGCCCCCTGGAGGGGCTTATAGAAACACAGCATGCTGGGCCCTACTTCCAGAGTTTTGGATTCAGTCTATCTGGGGTATTTAAAAAACAAAACAAAACAAAACTCAATGATGCTTGTTAAAGCACCGAAAAGACGACTTTATTCAAGGTGGGGAGCTATCCGATAGGTATAGGGACCACTGGAATGGGATTTTGCAGTGAGGGAAAGAGATTGGGCTCAACTCTGAACACAGCGAGGCCAAGTGGGAACTTACAGGCAAGGAGCAGGGTAGGTGTCAGTGGAGGGAAAGCCACAGGGAGGAAGCATCAGAGGTAAGGGGAGGGGGCACGCGTTCTGGCTAAACCGACCTGGTGGGATTCTTGCTGAAGGCAGGCCGGGGTGACCAGACCTCACCTGGGGATGGTGGAGGATGAGGCAGCGATCAGATATCGAGGTTGGTCAGATGTGGAGGGTGGGCATTCTGGCCGCACCGACTTAGTAGGATTCTTGCTAAAATTGGGCAATGCGAGACGAACATGGAAGTGAAGGCCCAGTTGGAAAAGAACTCAGAGGAGCCTGAGTGGAATTTGGCGGAGGAGGAATCTCTGTTGGGGTGGGGTCAAGAATGTGCGTTTCTGCCAAATTCCCAAAGTAAGGATACTGGCCCCGGGGCTACACTTTGATAATTGCTGACTTACAGAGGCTCAGAGAGAAGTCAGGCAAACAGACAGACAGAATCTGAGACACAGAAACCCAGGTGCTGAGAGAGAGAGAGAGAGAGATCCAGGCTGTTTTCTGTCAGAGGGGAGGTGAGTTGTGGGGCTGGGTAAAAAAGGTAAAGGGATTAAGCAAAACTCATAGACACAGACAGCAGCAAGGTGATTACCAGAGGGAAAGGGGGTGGGGGAGGAAAAGAGGGTATAGGGAGGACAAATGGTGGCGGAAAGAGACTTGATTGGGGTGATGAACACAATACAATATACAGATGATGTATTATAGAATCGTACACCTGGAACCTATATAATTTTATTACCTAATGTCACCCCAATACAGTCAATAAAAATTAAAAAAGAAAAAATAAATAGGCCCAGAGAAGTGACAGACAGCCCCACGGTCATGCTCTGAGGCAGAGGTACTGAGGTGGCCAAGAGCCCCAGACACGTGGAGGCAGAGTCGAGTAGGGACAAGGACCCCGATACACAGATCTAGGGAGGAGACCCCTCCCTGGCGCCTCACCCCGCTTGGGGAATGACCAGACACCTCAGGAAAGTGAAAGGCTGCCCCCAAAGACAGGCAGACAAGGAAATGCAGAGAAGGGGAGACTGAGGGGAGGACCGGGAGGAGGAGGTGGGAATTCAGAGTAAGCAGATTTAGGGAGTTTGCCAGCTGTGAAACCTTTGATGTTTAAATTGGCCCTGTGGGAGTGTGGCCCATGTCATGACCCTCGGGGAGCCCAGTGTGAGTGGCTTTATAAACAATGGCTCCTCTGCTCTGCTATGGGTTGCCTGGGATGGGACCTTGCTCTTCCACTCAAAGGGCAGTTCCTGTACCCTCTTCCAGGAAGCCTTCCTGATTGCACTGCCCATGGGCCGCTTGTCTCCAGTTGAGTTCTGTGGCCCCAGCTTTTTGGACTTTGGCACGTTGTTTCCAGTGTGACTCAGATTAAGTGTGACTTTCTTTGTAGCCCTCAGTGTCCCATGTGTGAAATATGGGTGGGGGTGGGATAAATAACCCCTAGGGCCCTTTCCATTTGAAATAATTTGTGTTACTCTTTTTTGAATCATGTTCCCTGCCTTTAAAACTTTCTTGAATGAGGCCCCTCAATATATATTTATTCATAAAATATACCTGCTGTAAGACATGCATAAAACATAAATTAGAAGGGATGAGATAAAAATCCAAATAGAAGTTACAATATGTGTAGATTTTTTTCTCTCCTGGGAGACATCTGCTCCAGTGTGTGAGCTCCCTGAAGCCGTCGCTGTCTCGTGTAGCCCACACAGGGCTTCTTGGCCCCGGAGAGGCTGTTCTGAGATTTTTTTCGATAGCAGCAGCAAATAGAATATGTACTCAGTGCTCGAGATGAGCTCGGTGCCATGCTAAGAGCCTTGCATGAATTAACCCCTTTAAGCACCATCACAGCTCCTACTTTCCAGCCACGGGGACTCAGGCACAGAGATGGTGAATAGCTTGACATTATCACACAGCCAGTAAACGGCACCGTGGGGATTTGAACCCTGGTCGGGCCACCAAACTCTCAGGTGATGGAGGGTGTTTCTGCCTCTGAGGCCTGGCCCTTGCGCTACCTGCTCCGGGAAGGTGGAGGCAAGGCCATCTGTTTTCATTAGAACTGTTACCACCACAGAGAACGTCCCCTAGCCTGTGCCAGGTGCTGTACTGTTTTCTCTTTCCTCACCCCCCTCAGGTCAGTATGGCTATTCTTAAGGAGCCTGACCCCGGAGGGCAGTGCCCTCCCTGGGCCTGGCTGGGGCACTTTCCCGTTACCCTGGCTGAGCTGGGAGGTGCGATTTATCCATAAACACATTAAGAGATGCATCAAGTTGCCCTAGAAACTAGACTCTAGTTAAGTGCCTGAAAAGTAATTATAAACTCCAGAATATTTTTCAGCCGAGCAGGTGGCTGGAAAATTAGAAATCTATTTCTGAGCCACCTTCTGCTTTCCAGAAAGACTGCGGCTACGTTTCAGGCAGGCTGCGCCCTAGTGCGCTCCGCGGAGCGTGTGCGTGGCCCTGAGTGTGTGCACACCTGACTGGGCGCGGCGGTGACGGGGCGACGCCAGGCCAGGGGGGCAGCGGTGGTGCCCGCCCTTCCCCGGCGCTCCCTGCAGTGCGGATGTGGCAAACCGCCTTCTCTCCGGTGTCACACCGAGAGCTGGGTTGCTAGGACACCGGAGCTGAGGAGATGCCAGCTGATTTGCCAAACAATTTTTCTTCCAATTAGAAATAATTAGACAAAGGGAGAAAGTGTGCCCTTGGGTGGTGACAAGCAGGCTTGGAGCTCGGTCCCCGAGGAGCCATCAGGGCCTTGTGGCTGAAGATGGCCAGGAGTGCTGTCCCTGGGACGGAGCCCCTCTCGGGACCCAAGCCCCCACTTCCGGAGGGAGAAAGAGAACTCACATTTATTAAGTGTCTCCCACACGTAGGTGTCAGGCCCACTGTCTTACAGGCAGGATCCTCTCTCATGCTCATGACAAGCGGGGACGAGAGACGAGCATCCTGTGCCGTCTTCAGGGCTTGCCAGCCAGGCAGGGCTCCTCTGGTCCCCAAACTGCTTGGGGTCCTTGCACCTGCTCGTCCCTCTGCCCAGATGCATTTGCTCCTCTTCTCTGCATGGTCGGCTCCCCTTCCCCTGCGTCCCCGCCTCGGCCCCTGGTTAATTTCCTTCATGGCGCTCATTTGGGCTGGAAATTATGTTGTCTGTTCACTTGTTTCCTCATGTCTTCCAGGCTAGAATGCCAGATTCACGAGGACCAGGGACAGTGTGTGTCTCACTCACGGCACATAAAGGACTCTCCGTGTCTGTCTGTGGAGTGAACAACTGAATGACTGAATGACTGAATGACTGAATGACTGAATGACTGAATGACTGAATGAGGGTCTCTGTAGGATGGGAAGGAAGCCCAGGCTAAGTGACTCTAAGGCTCTTCCCTCAGGCCGGCAGCTAGGAAGTGGTAGATCCAGGCTCGGGCCCCCAGCGACCTTACTCCTGAGCTGGTTTAGTTCCCATGGCAGCCCGCTGCCTGGGTCCTTGCCCCCTGCTTCTTCTAGAACTCAGATGATAGGAGGCACTTTTCCCATGTATTATCTCATGATGTCCTCACCATAGCCCTTATGAAACAGGTTCTGTTGACATCCCCATATCACGGATGGAAACAGTGAGGCCCAGAGTCACAAAGTTAGTAATTGGCAGTCCTGGAACTTGAACCCAGGCAAGGTGACCCCAGGGACAACTGCCCTACCCGGCCACATAGCCATAATTTAGAATCCCCATAGCCATAATCTAGACCAGGGGTAGGCAAACTTTTTGACTCGAGGGCCACAATGGGTTCTTAAACTGGACCGGAGGGCCAGAACAAAAGCATGGATGGAGTGTTTGTGTGAACTAATATAAATTCAAAGTAAACATCATTACATAAAAGGGTACGGTCTTTTTTTTTTTAGTTTTGTTCATTTCAAACGGGCCGGATATGGCCCGTGGGACGTAGTTTGCCCACGGCTGAAGACCCTGCGGCTTTCCCTCTTATGGGGGGCGAATCATGCGCTGCAGCTGGCCTCTCTGAGAGGGGGAGCAAGCTGTGTTCTTTCTGGAGGCTCCAGGGGAGGGTCTGTCTCCTGGCCTCTTCTAGCTGTGACAGGCTTCCCACACTCCTTGTCCTGTGGCCTTGCATCACTCTAACCTCTGCTTCCATCATCACATCTCTTTTCCTCTCACTCCGACCCTCCTGCCTCCCTTTTGTAAGGAGCCTTATGATACATTGGGCCCAGCTGGATAACCCAGGACACCCTCCCCACCTCCAGGTCCCTCACTTAGTCACACCCGCAGCGTCCCTTTGGCCTTGTAAGGCAACATTGGCAAATCCCAGGGATTGAAATGTGGACATCTTTGGGGGCTATGTTGTCTGTCACTGGCCCGATGCCCATCTGTCTTTTTCGGTGATTTCTTTCTCTCTATTTTCCCCCTCCTTCCCACCCCACTGCCCCGCACCCCTGACCCCAGGCTTCACCATATCGGGGTGGGGGCGGGGCTGCCTCAGTGGACAGGCCATGTGTTTTCTTCCCAAACAGCTCTTGACCATGAAATCTGCGACTTTTCAGAATGTAATATTCTGGTGTTCCGGTACACTGCATTGTTGTTAAGTGCTGAAACGCAGGCAATTTTTGTTAGTATACCAATATTATTTCAGTATTTAAAAAAATCTGAATTGTGGATGTCTGGAGCCTTCCCAGAGAGTTTTATGCCACATTAAGATTTCCAACTGAACAAAGGTGCACTCATTCAGAAAGTGTTCTAAGCACCTCTCAGCCCCCTGTGAGGCCCAGTCAAGACCTCCTATTGCAGGCTTCATTCCCACACCCCAGATGAGTGGCTGAGCATCTATCCCCATATTCTGGGCACTCGCCTTTTCTTAGAGCCGCTTTGGGTCTCTGATGGAATCTGCCTAGAATCAGAGGAGGGGAATGGGGATGGTTGGGTGCAGAGGACTTTAAAGAAAATGGGAAGAAGGTCTGCTAAGGGGGGAAGGGAGGGAAAGGTAGAGGGAGATTCCCCAGGTCCAATTCTTAGTACTCCTCCACTGTTTTTACCAATTTACTTAACAAACTCAGACTGTAATATGTGCCGGGCTCCATTCGAAGCACTTTATAAATCTTAACTAATTTACTCCCCAGCCAACCCATTGAAGTAGTATTATCATTATCCCTGCTTCACAGACAAAGGCATAGGGAGAACAAATAACTTTGTCAAGGTCACCCAGCCTTGGAGGAGCAGGCTGGGATTGGAGCAGGCATTGTAGCCCATACATTTCCCGCCGCACAATACTGTATTTTGCCTGGTGACTACATTCCCTCTCATCTCCCCTCCTTTTCCCTCCTGAGCCAGCTGCTTCCTCATGGGGCCTGCTCCTTCCTTTCTGATAATTTAATTCGGCCAGGACTTTCCTCCCCATCATCCTACCGGAAGAGACTCAAGCAGAAGGACTGAGGCAGCTCAGTCATGGACCCTGCCCCATCTTGGGTGAAATGACAGGTGAGGACCACCCGTGGGGGTTCCCTGGTAATCATAGAGTGCTTTTTAACAATATTCTGGTGTGAGCACTAGTCTTTCAATACCATGTAAACTGATTACTGAGACACTACCATCGATTGTTTTACACCAGAAGTACAGCCCCTGGGCCAGGATCAGAGGCTAGTTAATCATCAGGCCATCTGGGTAGTAGCCCAGAGCACTCATTTATAAAGAATTTCACTTATTTCTGCATTCATTGGTTGATTCTTGTATGTGCTCTGACTGGGGATTGAACCTGTAACCTTGGTGTATCAGGATGACGCTCTAACCAACTGAGCTAGCTGGCCAGGGCATTACAGAATTTCAGACATTGCTGGAATAAACTGAAGTTTCCACACAAGACTCTGTATATAGCTGGCAGGGATATAAAAGAGCCCTAATTCTGTTAAGGTAGGCAACACCATCTAAGAAAATACTGTGCAACATCTTTGATGTGCACTCTCTCCTTTACTCCTAAAAGCACTCTGTGCAATATGCATGATGATGTATATTTTACAGATGAGGACATTGAGGCTCAGAGAGGTTCCGCAAACTACACAAAGTCACAGCTAGTAAAAGCAGAGATGGGTGTGACCTGCGATTGCCTGTGTCTAGGGTTTGTACTTGTAAAAAATCCTCACCTGAGGATATGTTCTTTTATTGATTTGAGAGAGAGAGGAGGAGAGAGAGAGAGAGAGAGAGAGAGAGAGAGAGAGAGAGAAACATTGATCTGAGAAACATTGATCTGATAAACATCTATCAGTCATCTTCCACGCGTGCCCCAACTGGGGATCAAACCTGCAACCTGCGCATGTGCGCTGACTGGGAATCGAACCCATGATCTTTCAGTGTACGGGATGACGCTCCAACCAACTGAGCCACACCAGCCAGGGTAGGGTTTGTATTTTTTGTTGTTGTTAATCCTCACCCAAGGATATTTTTTCCCATTGATATTTAGAGAGTGGAAGGGAGGGAGAAAGAGAGAGACACATTGATGTGAGAGAGACACTTTGATTGGTTGCCTCCTGCACTCACCCTGACCAGGCCGGGGATGGGACCTGCAACCCAGGTACATGCTCTTGACCGGGAATGGAACCCATGACTCTTTGGTGTGAGGGCCAATGCTCTAACCATTTAGCAACATTGGTCAGGGTGGGTTTGTACTTTTAATACAGTCACTCTGTGGCCTCCAAAGAGATGGGTGGAGGGGGGCCTTGATAGGGATACGACCTAGGATACTTCCTCCTCTCTTCTCATTTCGTGTAGCCTGTAGTGAACTCATGTCTGTGCCCAATAACGACCCGTCTGTCACCCAGGTACAAGCTTCAGGCTGGGGGAGGGAAGGATGACAAGAAGGCTTCAAGAAAAGGATCTCTCTGCTTTTATGGCTGTGTGCACAGATTTCCAGAGCCCCTACTGTGTGCCAGACACCATGCTGGGCACAGAGCACCATTAGTGAATAGGGGAGGCATTGCTCTCTCCACGCCGCAGTCCTGAGAAGCACCATCCAAGAGAACGCCCTGCGATGATGGAAATGTCCACGCTGAGCATAGAGTAGCCAGGAGCCACATGTGGCTAATGAGCACTCCAAATGGGGCTAGTTCTGTTGAGAAACTGAAGTTTTGGTTTTACTTAATTGTAGTTAATTTAAATTTAAATAGCCACCTGTGGCTACTCTATTGGACAGTGTAGGCTTAGAGGGAAAGACAGAGGATAAACACAAAGAAATTGCCTAAGTGCTATGCAGGAAACAAGATACAGTAGATTGAGAATAATGAGGAGTATTCGGTTTGGATTAAGTAATCAGGGAAGACCTCTAAGAAGAAGTGACATTTCAATAGAGACCTAGCGGATGAGTGTGGGCCATCAGAAGAGTCAGGGAAAGAGCCTCCCTGGTGGAAGGAGCAGTGTATGAAAAGGCCCTAAAGGAGGAAGGGAAGGAGGCCAAGGTGGTGAGAGTGGGGAGGGGTTGTGCAAGGTGAAGTCTGTCTGATCATGTAGACTTGTAGGCTGCGCTAGGGAGTCTGCATTTTATTTCAAGTGCCATGGAAGACACTGACAGGTCTTTTGCTCCAGGTTGCCAAGTGGAGGGCGGATTGCAGGTGGCACCGGTGGCAGTGAGGCCGCGGGGGAGGCAGCTGGAGCAGTGGGACGGAGGAAAGACGGTGCCATGGAGTAGAACGACGATGGCTTCGGGGATGGCAGGAATGATGGCCTGGGTGTGGAAGGTGAGGAGGCTTGCGGAATCTAGGGTGATGCTCAGGCTTTAGGAGAAACTTAAAAAAACCCACAAGAGTCCAGGCTGTTGGATGGCCACCCGGATGGTTGTTGACGTCGGCAGGAATGCGGAATGTTTGTTGACTGTGTTGCATCTCTGTGGGCGGCGTATGCACACTCCCCGTGGGTGGATGCACATTCATCTCTGTGCATGCCTTTGCTTTGGGCAGAGTAAATGCATATATTTGGTGTGGGAGGAGTGTGTGTGCATATGAATGTCTATATTCTGGATGAGTGTATAGGAATGTGCAGACACTTCGTGCAGATGTGGGCGGGATCCGTATGTGTGAGTGTGCGTGTCTGTGTGTGGAATGAGAATGTCTGTCTCCAATTCAGGGTGAGCCTGGCCCTGGGTTTATCTCTGTGAAATGTGTATAAATAAGGAGGTGTGTGTGTGTGTGTGTGTGTGTGTGCAAGGTAAAGACGTGTGCATGTTTGTGGGGTGACTGTGTGCAAATCTGTGTGCATATGTGGGTGTGGCAGGTGTGTATGTTTATGCACAAGGTGGGGCTGGATGTAGTTGCACATCTCTTCCTATGTGAGTGTGTGTGTGCAGGGTCTGTGTATGCACATCTATCTGGGGGAGGGGGGCGTGTGCACAGATCTGCATGTGCCCATTCATGGGGAGAGTACATGCGCATACGTTCACAGGAGTGAAAGAGTGTGTTCCAGGGATGGCTGTGTGCGCCCTTCTCTGTGCGGTGAATGTGCCTGCCTGTGCCCTTTGGGCCTCTGGTGCCCGCAAGTCACAGAGGCAGCAGCTTGCAGAGCGTGTTATGACATGTTTATAAGTCTCTCAACCTTAATGCATTTTAAATTTCCAACCCAAGGGGATCCCGGTGGACTGCAGAGCCATTTGTTTCTTGCTGTGCTTTAAAAAGAAAGTTTCCAGAGTGAGATCCCTTCTGCCTCCAGCTCGGCACCCCCACCTGATTCTTCAGGACTCCTGATGGAAGGAAGACACAGACCTGAGTTCCAATACTGTGGGAGTGAGCTGGGACAGGGCTCTCTGAGTGTGGGAAAGGAGGAGGGGGTAGAGGCTGGGGCAGGGATGGGAATGACAAGATGGGAAGAACCCCAACCCCCTCCTCATTAGGGCAGGCCCAGGGCATAGAAGATGCTCAGTCAGTCTCCTTGCAAGCCCTTTTTCTCTCAGGTCACCTGGGGACTTGCACTTGGATCTCTGCCTCTCACACCACATACTCCTCCTGGGCAACTTAACCCCTAACTTCCCCGAGGCAACTCCTGGTATGTAAATCCCTTCCCAAGTCCTCTGGGCACCCCCAGGACACCTCATGTGCCTTTGACAACCACAATGCCCACCCCTTCCCTCCTGCCCCTATTGGAGTCCAAAGTGTTAGCATCAGCCGTATCCCCTAGGCCAGTGGTCGGCAAACTGCGTCACGCAAGCCACATGTGGCTCTTTGGCCCCTTGAGTGTGGCTCTTCCACAAAATACCAACTTCTGCACATGGGCCACGAAGTTTCAATCGCACTGTACATGCGAGCCCGCACATGGTATTTTGTGGAAGAGCCACACTCAAGGGGCCAAAGAGCCACATGTGGCTCGCGAGACGCAGTTTGCTGACCACAGCCCTAGGCTGAAGGGGCCCCAACTCCTCTGTGCTGAGGGCCCTGAGGGACTGCTGCTGACTCAGCTGCTTGCAGGAACCCATGGAGGTAGGACATGAACAGCTCTTCAAACTTCAACTTGCGTTTATGGAGGCACCTTTTCTAGGCCTTAGGCATAAGGCCCCTGGGATAGTGCTGGGAAACCAATGACACAGCAGAGCTGTCTTAGAAGCACCTCTCCCCTCATCTTTTGAACCCGCATCTTTGGACCAAGCTCTGGGCCTCAATTCTCCCTTCCTTAGGATGAGTTTTCCCGGGAGACTCCTTTCATCCTTCCTACTACAGCTCCTGGTGGGCCTGCCTGACGCAGCAGGCATGCCTGACTCCAAGGACGCAGAGATTGGACTCTGGCTGGGACCCTGCGTGCTTGACACCACCTATCTGGTGCTCTCACTTTCTAGCCAGCGGGGTCTCATTTGAAACAGCTTTTTATCATAAGTTTTTCTTTCTTTCTTTCATTTTGTTTGTTTGTTTTTTTATTGATGTCAGTGAGGAAGGGAGAGGGAGAGAGAGATAGAAACATCAATGAGAGAGAATCATTGATTGGTTGCCTCCTGCACACTCCACACTGGGGATCAAGCTCGCAACCCAGGCATGTGCCCTGACCTGGAATCGAATCGTGACCTCCTGGTTCATAGGTAGACACTCAACCACTGAGCCACGACGGCTGGGCAGTTTTTCTAATCTTGAATGGGGCCTGGGGGCAGGAGCTGTGGCTTGGGTCTGCAGGCTCTACGGGTCTTTTTTGACCTTTGGTCAGCCACAGACCTGGGGGACCCCACGCTCTGACCCGAGAAGATAAGCCTCCCATGGGGTCTCCTTAACGTCCTGTTTGCATCTTGGGTCTTCCTGGGGGCAGACCTTGTCATGTCCCTTGGACTTCTCCCAGGAGTAAACCCAGCTGAGTAAAAGGGCAGGGATGTCTTTCACAAGGACCCTTCTGGAAACTTAAAGCATCTTAAGGCCAATTTGGTGACTTTAAAAAGCATGGCTTTATTGTTTTGGTAAAAATGCTCTATCAAATGACTGGAGAGATAGGATAGCTTGATGACTAAGAGCATGTTCTCTGGAGCCTGACTGCCTGAGTTTGGCTCTGGCCTTTGCCACTTGCTGGTCACGTGCCTGTGGGGAAGCTGTTTGACCTCTATGTGCCTCAGGTCCCCTGTCTCTAAAGTGGAGATAATAACTTCCGATGATTACAAACGGAGTATTCACTTCATAGGGTTGTTATGAAGATAGGGTGAGTTAATACATGTAAGGGATTTACAACAGTCCACAGCACATAGTAGATATAAGCCTCCTCATCATTATTAAACATTTTAACAATTCAGAGGAAATTCACATTCACACCTACTGCTACCACCCCGGGGACCTTCTCCCAGCCACCTCTCGTTGGGGTGAAGCACACCTGGTTTGATAGAAAGGTGATTTATGATATGTATGGTTGAAATACTTTCCCCCCACTTAACCATATGTCTTAGAGATTTTTCCATGTCAGTCCGTGTAGATCTACTTCATTCTTTGAGAATTAGTATTAATGAGCCACAATTTATTTGCTCAATCTGTCACTCATGGGTGGGCGTGAAGGTGGGTCCCCATTTTTCACTATTATAAACAGCACCCTGTGTGCCGGCTTACGCACGTGTCTGCTTGCATTTGGGCTGTTATCTCCTTGGGCTAAGTCCTACAAGTGGGAGCGCTGGGTCAACGAATATGCACATTTTACATGTTGCTACAAACTGCCAACGTGCCCTTTGGAAAGGTTGTACCAATTTACACTCTGTCAATGGCGTCTTCTTGTTGAACCTTTTCCATTTGGTTTCCGAGTCTCCCATCCAATTTACCCTCTGCCCCAGTGAGGCCACCTGAATGCAGCGGGGAGCTGGGTGAACACATACATTTTTTGATTAGTTCATGAGATCACGAGCTGCCAAGAAAGCGTTGTCACCGCGGGCACTTCCTGAGGGGGACCACTGAGGTGTGTGCTGCAGCTGCCTCACCTCCTCCCGAAGCAGAAAGGGCGAACCATGAAGCATGAGGGAGCCTGCTGAAAAAGTGACTTTGATGAATGTTAAGCATTGTTCTCTCCAGGCTGCACATGGAAGCAGCCTGGTTGGTTTGACCCGATTTTGCATGTGAGCAGAGGCTTCAGATGACAGATTGCCCTTTGAAGAGATGGCTGCAACTCCAGCTCCCCTCACCTAGGCGTCTGGACAGCGGGACCTTGTCACGCCCCATCAAGAGGCGGAGTCTAATCCTTTTCCTCTTGCATCTGGGCCGGCTTGGGACTGCTTTGACCAATAGAGTCTGTGGAAGGGATGCTCTTGCCAAGTTGCTGAACCGTGAATTTGGGAGCAAGATAGAATGGTGATTGCTTTCTGTCAGGAAGTTTTGCGTTAATTTGTTACAAGGTAACTAGAACGTTTAGGCACTGTGTATTGGGGGAGACAGTTCAGTGAAGTGCAGCAATCCTCAACCTTAAGGTGGCCGAGAATGAATTGGGGCTCTCATTAGATACACAGATTCCCGGGCCGCGCCTCCAGAGGTTCTGATTCATTAGATGTGGTGTGAGGTTGGAGAACCCGCATTTTCAAATGAGTAGCCCAGAAAATGCTGACATAGTTGGTACCGAATCAAAAACTGTGGCAAAGCCCAGCTGGTGTGGCTCAGTGGTTGAGTGTCGACTGATGAACCCAGGAGGTCGAGGTTCGATTCCAGGTCAGGACACATACCCGTGTTGCGGGCTCGATCCCCAGTAGGGAGCGTGCAGGAGGCCGCCGATCAATGATTCTCTCTCATCATTGATGTTGCGATCTCTCTCTCCCTCTCCCTTCCTCTCTCTGAAATCAATACAAACATTAAAAGAAAAAAAAGAAAACTGTGGCAAACCGTTTAAGAGCAAGAGACTTGGGTTTAAATTCTGATTCTGTGGCTACCATCTCTTTGTGCCTTCACGTTTCATCTGTCAAGTAGGGGCAGTCATGGTTCCTACCTTATGGCGGTGTTGAGGAATTAGGTGAGTTAATGCTTGTAGTGTTTATGTACTACTCTGATGATTAATTTACAATTGATTAATATTTCTTAAAAATTCATTTATTTTAAAATTATATTGATTATATAAAGGTGATTATGAATCAAGATTGATAAATAAAAATAATTCAGAATAGGCTAATTTTTATTCCTATTATTTCCCCCCTATTCTCACCCTTCCCCACAAAGGTAAGCATTTTAATTTATTTTTGGTTTATCTTTCTATCAAAGATAGAAAGTTATGGAATGCATTATTACGTTTCCAAACTGTCTTTAGATAAACAGAAGGACCAAAATAGTGCTTACACAAATTTCATTTTAAAAAAAATTAACTTTATTGGGGTGACATTGGCTAATAGGGTCATGTAGGTTTCAACTGTACATTTCTGATACATAATCTGTATATTGCATTGTTTGCCCATTACCCAAAGTCAAATCATCTTTCGTCACCATATATTTGGCCCCCCTTACCCTGTACTTCCCCTCCCACCCACTTCCCTCTGCTCTGGACAATCACCATACTGTTGTCTGTGTCTATGAGTTTCAGTTTTATATCCCACGTATGAGTGAAATCAGAATGTTCTTAGCTTCTTATGACTGACTTATTTCACTTAGCCTAATATTCTCAAGGTTCATCCATATTGGCCATATTCATCTTTTCTTATGGCTGAATAGTCTTCCATAGTATATATGAAACCATTTCTACTATGTCTCCATATCTTGGCCACCATGAATAATGCTGCAATGAACATCCCAAATTTCATTTTAAGCAATCTTTTCCTTGATGTATAAAGTACACAAATCTTAAGGGTATAGCTTCATGAATTGAACATTGGGAAACTCTAAGAGTGCATATAGCCATCGAATCACCTCTCAGATGAAGAAAGAGAACATTACCCGTTCTCCACAGCACTGCCCATGTGTCATATGTTCTTGAGATGTTTGGGCATCTTCTTTTGCCTGTTTAAGTATTTGGCTCATTTTTCAATTGTGCGGTCTTTTTACACTTGGTTTGTGGAGCTTCTTTACATATTCTGGAAGTGAATCTGTTGTGGATTATAAATATTGCAATCACTTTTACTCTGTGTATTTTTTTTTAAAAAATCTCTGAATGGTGTCCTTTGCTAAACAGAAGTTCCTAATTTTAAAGTAGTCTGCTTTTTCAATCTCTTCCTATATGATTAGTAACATGTTGTTCTGTTTAAGAAATCTTTGCACCCCAAAGTCATAAAGAGATGCTCTCCCGTTTACCATCTAGAAGCTCTGCGGTTTTATCTTTAACATCTAGAAACCAGGAACTGATTCTTGTGTATAGTGAAGAAGGGTTTAAATGACGTTTTATCCAAATAGCTCTCCTGCAGACCCAGCATCATTTATTGAAAAGACAATGCCCTTTCCTGCACTGCAGGAATCCCATTTAAAATATTTGAGTAGCAATCAAAAATCATGGGTCTGAGGTGCTAATTTCTCTTTCTCCTACGGTATAGGGGTCTCGTGGTTCTGCATTTCACATTTTGGTCTGTGATCCATTTTGAGTTCATTTCTGTGAAGAGGTCTGTGTCTAGATTTATTTATGTTTGTATGTGGATGTCCACTTGTCTCAGCACCATGTGTTGAAGGTAATTTATTTTTGTGCCATATGTTAAAATAAACACATACTTATGAAAATAAGAAATGCTTCATCTGCATTAAACCACCTACAATCACCTAACATTCCACGCTTCAGGAAACCCCACGGTGGGATGTTGAGATCACAGCAGTGGATAACACAGGGCTTTCTGTAGGATTACGTTAAAAAATCCTTAAGATTTTACTATATAAGAAATTCATATTTGTTTTAGAAACAATAGAAGATACAGGTAACTATAAAGAAGTAAATAAAAGTCATCTATAATCCTCCTACTCAGAGGTAGGCCTTATTACCATTTTGGTGTATTCTTTCAGTCATTTCCCCTCACACACACATATATATTGTAGCTTATAAAGAGGAGGTAATGAAATACATACTGTTTCGGACTATTTTTTAAAAATACATTTTTTATTGATTTCAGAGAGGAAGGGAGAGGGAGAGAGAGATAGAAACATCAATGATGAGAGAGAATCATTGATTGGCTGCCTCCTGCATGCCCCACACTGGGGGTGGAGCCCACAACCCGGGCATGTGTCTGACTGGGAATCGAACCGTGACCTCCTGGTTCATAGGTTGACACTCAACCAGTGAGCCATGCTGGCTGGGCTGTTTTGTACTCTTCATTTTTACTTGATATGTTCTCTTCGTGTCAATACATCATACTTTTACATAATCATTTTAATGGATGCTGATGTGTGATGTGTTAACTGGTCCCCACTTCCTTCAACTCCTAACACAGACTCTATCTCCCTCTTTAAGCCCCTACCTCCCACACCCCCATTGTAATAGTATCCACTACCATGGCTTCAGAAATAAAGCCAAAGGCCTCTGTGTTCCTTTTCCCAATTCCACTTTCTTTTCTGCCCTCAGGAACCATTATTTTAGAGTTAGTGCTTCTGCTTTCCAACACATGAATATATTCTCCTTACTATAGCCAAATGGACCCATTAACAATATATAGTATTGCTTTGTAGGCTTAAAAACTTTAAGTATATATAAAATGATACACATCCTTTTGTATATTGCTTTCTTCAGGCAAAATGATGTTTCTAAGTTTTATCTATATTATTGTATGTAACTTCCATTGATTCATTTTTAACTGCTGTGTAGTATTCCATTCTACCCTAATTGACTCATCCATTTTCTACTGATAGTGAAAATAAAGAATGATGCTGTCTTCTTGTGTAATTTGTAAGAGTTTCTTTAGAGCTCATACCCAGAACCAGAAGTGCAGGGTTGAAGGGTGTATGTATTCTCAACTTTACTAGACATTGCCTGCCAAATTGCTCTCTAACATGGTTATATAAATGTACAATTCTATCAGTAATGTGTGAGATTTCCCGTTCCTTTACATCTTAGCTAACCCTTGGTATTGTTACATTTGTAATTTTTATCCATCTGATGGCTGCGGAATGGCACCTGTATTAGCCTGGGCCCAGTTAGTTAGGAGGTCAGACATCACACAGGTCTTTCAAACAGAGGGAATCGAATACAGGGGATTGGTTACATAGATGCTGGGATGCTGATCGAGCAAAAAGGAAACACAGAGGTGACTCAGAGATATAACTGCTGGAAGCAGGTACCGTTGGAGGGCTAGAGGAGCAAAGGAAAATATGGGGGCTCACTTAAAACCTAGGCACCCAGAGCAGGGGTCAGGGTGCTCAAACCTTGCAAGAAGGAATGCCACCAGCTGCTGGCGGTATCTTGAGGAGTCTGAGGAGGCTGGGTTTGGGAGTGCAGAAAGAAAGTGGAGGCTGGAGCCAACTGCTGCTGCCGGAGTGGTGCAGGCAGGAAAGAAAAAAACAGGAACTCAGGCCCATCTCCCCTCTCCCCGCCTTCCAACCTTCCTTGAGTGCCTCTCATTGCTGGAATCTAACAGGAAGCCAGCTGGTCCTGGGAAGTGGAGTGTGCAGAGCCCTGGCCCCCTCAACGGAGCAGAATATGGAAGGATGGATTCAGGCTGAGAGGCATTAGGTAAATAACTTGCATAGCATCTCCCTGCGTGAAAATAGGTTCTTTCCATTTTTACCCATAGCTATTTTAAACAGTGCCCCATATCCTTCCACATACATTTTCCTTAGAATTAGTTTCTGGAAGCAGAATTAGAGAGTCAAAGAAAATGCATATTTTTAAGGCTCTTCATTCAGGCTGACAGAATTGCTGGAGGAGTAGGGTTTGCAGGAAAGGGAGTCCCTCCCCTGGTGTATTCCTGGAAACTGCATCACAGAGCAGATGGCGACAGAGAAGATCGCCTTTCTACACTCGAGTGCTGTATTACCTAGGGATCACTTTCTGTCCAAGGACTGAATGCCAGAGACTGTAATTCTAACTAACCTGTGTCAGGAAAAGAGCCATGGCCTTAGATTTCTATAGCTTTGACACTAGTTATATTAGCCTTTGAATCCTGTAAAAGAGATATAAATATCCATTACCCACTGACCACAGAAAAGCCACCGTGAATTATAAGTTGTACCCACACAGTTATAGCAACAAAAGTATAATTCCATAGTATCATTTATGCAATTTCCTAGAAATAATATATCCTTATACTAAATGCTCAGTATTTAATTAACTGTGGATTTGTTGACTTAATTGGGCTTACAGAGACCAAAAGTGTGGTGTGCGGTGAGTATGGTGGCTGGAAGATAGGGGCTGGGCCTGGGAGAGAGAGAGAGAGAGAGAGAGAGAGAGAGAGAGAGAGAGAGAAGAGCTGAGTTTAGGACGGTGGAGGAACTGAACATAAATCAGCACATTGGGAATTCTGGCGAAGTGCAGGGAACAGAATGTACAATGGAAGAAGGGAAGTGTGAGGGTGAAGGCAGGCAGTGCTGAGGGTAAACCTCACCTACATCACCACATAGCCATGATGACTCTACCTGGCCCAGATACTTTGGCCTGTGCTCTGCTCAGCTCTGCTGGGAGCATGAGCCCCTAATCAGATGATTGCAATCATGAGACTCCTCACCAGCAGGTAATCAAGAGGCCAGAGCCCCCGTTCATTGGGCCAGGTATTCATCTCTAAGGGAGCTGCCCCTACACACTCACCTTGGAGCAGGGCCCTGCAGGGGAGAGCTGGATGTGGCAGTGGCTTTGGCTGGGTATCATGAGAAAGGCAGGGCTGAAGTCTGGGCCTTGAGGAAGGCTCCTGATGACATCTCTAGCACTTTCTAAAATTTATGTCCAGAGTACTTGGGAGAATGACTCCAAAGCCTTCTCCAGCCCTGACTCCCCTCTGAACTGCCTCCTGCACATCCCTAGCTGGGTATCCCATAGGCACCTTGGCATCATCCTATCCCCAGGCTGACCTTTCATGGGAGCAGGAACTGTGTTTGGCACACCATACTGTACTTAGAGCCCCATGCAGTCCTTAGCACAGATACTCAAGAAATACTGGTTAGATGAAGGAATGGCATTCTAAAGCAAAGTCCTCAATTAGCAGCTGAGCAGAAGCCATTGAACGAGGAGAAGAGGGGCCATTGGTGACCTGGGTGAGAGGCATGAGGACAGGGCCCTGTTTGACCTGGACTAAGTGGGGTTGAGTGCTCAGGACATATAAGAAGTCTCCTGTGATGGGAAGGAGAGAGACAGACCATTAGCTTGATGGGACAGTGAGCTAATACTTAACAAGAATGACTAAATTTCCTTGAGTAATGTAAGGACAGACATGTGCTAAGCCCTTTCCAGGCATCACTATCTCATTTCACAAGGATTCTTTCTCTGGACAGGGATTATTATCTCCACCTTTCAGATGTGGAAACTCAGATGCAGAGGTGAAATGACTGGTTCAAGGTCATGCAGCTGGTTAAGTGATGGAACCTGAACTTCAATTGGGAAACAAGCTAGGCCACCCTGGGAAGGCTGCCGCTTTTAGCATGGGGGCAATCTTGAGCCTGTCTATTGCCAGAGGCAAGAGAGAGGTTTTGGGTGCAGATCCTTGAGGTTTGAGGCTGGTACAAATTCCACTGCATTGTTACCCTTGGGCGGGAGGTGGGATGAGGGTGAGGATGTGAGGAGTTGTTGAGAGGGGTGGGGTGAAGCCCTCCCATGGCACCTTCATCTTTTCAGGAAGGGAGGCAGGCCCACAACAGGGCCACATGGGTGGTAGGGATTCACAGGGACTCAAACTGCTATAGTTTGTCCTTAGCCAGAGGGCAGGGGAGTCAGCCTGTCTCTGACATGGTTTTGAGGCCGTGAGGCCTTGAGATAAAACCCAATTCTGGGCTCAGATAGTGCTAAGCCAAGCAGAGTTGATTATTAAATGTCCAGGGACATCGCTTCTGATAGAGATACAAGTGAGCTACCCGCACCTCCCACCCCCAGGACAGCTTGCTAACAGCATCCTGTTGTGGCTGCAAATGAATTTTCCATGATCCCTAACTCTTTGATTCAAGCAGCCAACCCTGGACCGGAGCCCTTAGGGAGAGCATCCAGCCCTCTCAGACGTTCTGCGGAGGAGAACTGGCTGATTGCTGCCTGTACCAGGTTTCAAGTCTCCCCGAATCATTAAGTGGACTACTGGTTGCTTAGAATGCTTTGAGTTCAAAGACTAGCAGGCTGGAACCAGACATCTGAGGGACCTTCGGGCACCTTAGCAGGAGGAATATTAAGACGTGGCAGCCGGCTTATCGGGAGACTGGATAGGGATCACAAGGAATACATTTTATTCTGTGAGTTGCAGAGCACAGGACTTGTGCTTCTGAAGTCAGGCCTATTGGTGGGTCTAACTTTTGTTGCAAGTTTCTTGGCCATGGGGTTTATTTTTTATTTTTTTTATTTTTATTTTTTGATATCTTTTTTCCCCCTAATATATTTTTATTTATTTCAGAGAGGAAGGGAGAGGGAGAGAGAGAGAGAAACATCAATGAAGAGAGAGAATCATTGTTCGACTGCCTCCTGCACGCCCCCTACTGGGGATCGAGCCCGCAACCCAGGCATGTGTTCTTGACTGGAATCGAACCTGGGACTCTTTGGTCCGCAGGCCAACGCTCTATCCACTGAGCCAAACCAGCTAGGGCTTGGCCAAGGGGTTTAGATGGGAGGGAGTGGAGTGCAGTGGGTGGGCCTGTGCTCCCAGGAACCCAAGGGGTCAGTGGGACGTGGGTGGCTGGGTGGGTGAGTGGGACAAGTGGAAAAGTGAGCAGGGGTGCTGCTCCCCCTGCCCCTGCTTCAGCAGGAGAATCTCTGCTTTCGCTTGCTTTATAAATTGGGGTTTCCACCAATGTCATGTTTTATTAAAGAAAGAAAGAAAAGGTGTTTATTGCTTTAAAAAAATCTGCCATGTGGTGGCAAGTTTTGGAACGAGAGGAACCGGGGTTTGGGTCCTGAATCTGACTGTCTGGCTGTGTGGCTTAGGCACACGCTTGGACACATCACGTAACCCCTTTGAGCTTGTGGTCTGTAAAATGGGGCTGTAAAGTCTTCCTGGTGGGGATGCTCGGAAGACCAACGAGATAATGAATGAGAAGCTGCCAGAGAGGGGCATGACGATGTTAGTGATGGAGTTAAGTCATCTATGTCCAAGGAGTTACTTTCAGAGACAGTAATCGCGACCAAGAACTTGAGAGTCTCCTGCTGGCAAGTACTGATGGCGGCTTCTCATTTAGTACAACCCCCTGGGAGGGCATGATGACTCGGCCCTGCCCCCTTCCAATTTCAGGTGAAGAAACAAGGCTCAGAGAGGCTATGTGACTTGCCCAAGGCCTTGCAGCTAATTCACAGAAGAGCTGGAATTCCAGTAGGGAACGGGTAGGGGGCCAGGGTCTTGGTGTCACTAACTCATTTATTTGTTTTTCCTACAAATACTTATTGAGCCCTAACCATGCACCAGGCACATCCTAGATGAGGGACTCTTGTCATTGGAGGTGTGTGCCAGGAGCCACTTGGCGTGACATTCCAGGTCTGTCCCATCTGGCCTTGCCTTTCTTTCTAGGCCCTCTTCCACCCCACCCCCTTTGTACACTGTGATCTGGAATCCACACACTGCTCATTGTCCTTTGGGGTCACAAGCCTTTGAACCTGCTGCTTCTTCTGCTGGAAACGCCCTGGCTGCCCCTCTCCACCTGGAAAAACTCCTAGTCACTTGTCAAAACCTGATGTCACCTTCTCTGGGAAGT
>NW_005360425.1:758227-791645 GCF_000412655.1 Myotis brandtii | reverse complement strand
AGACACATATTATTTTGCATTATTTGTATAATTAAATTTCCATTACATTTCAAAGTTTCTGAGTGTTTAAATAACTTTCCTAAGTTCACACAGCTAGTCACTGTCTGAGTCAGGATTTGAACCTGGGACTTTCTGATTCCAAAGCCAATGAATGTCACGACTGGAACACGTGGCTGGTAAAGGTAGTGGTTCCTGCTCTGGGCTCCCAGAGCTCCTCTGCTCTGTCCTGGAACTTATCACACTTAATTGCATTCATTTGCTGGTGAGCTCTCTAGGGGAAAGGACTGCATGGGAGTCATCATGACTCAACCGTGTACAGTGATGGCGAACCTTTTGAGCTCGGCATGTCAGCATTTTGAAAAACCCTAACTTAACTCTGGTGCCGTGTCACATATAGAAATTTTTTGATATTTGCAACCATAGTAAAACAAAGACTTATATTTTTGAAATTTATTTTATATATTTAAATGCCATTTAACAAAGAAAAATCTACCAAAAAAATGAGTTCGCGTGTCACCTCTGACACACGTGTCATAGGTTCGCCATCACTGGGTAGTAGATGCTCCTGGGATAATAACAAAGGTAATTGCTTGCCTGGTTCTGGGCTAACCTCTCAATTTTCATGTATTACTCATGACAATCCATGAGATAGTGATTATTTTTTATTCTTCCCATTTCACATTCAGGCCAACTGAGGTTTAGAGAGTTGAAACAACGTGTCCAAGTCCCACAGCTAAAAGGGGCAGAGTTGAGATTCAGAATAAGATCTGGCTTACCCCAGAGCTCACTGTCTTAACTGCTATATCGCATTGCTGCTCCTGGACATGTTCTGTTAGACCCTGAGCTGGTGTTGGGGGTACCATATAGCTCCTACCCTCAAGGAGCTCATACTCAAGTGGTAGACAGACATCTGACATGAACAGATAATCATAACATAGGTATGATGCAGGTAGCCCCAAGGGAGGACTGAATAATTCATCAGACGGGGAGTGCTAGGGTAAGATTTCATAAAAGAGTGGATACCTGGACAGGGTTTTGAAGGTTAAATAAGAGTTTTCCGGGAGACGGTAGGTGAAAGGATATTTTAGTCAGAGAGAGTCATATCTGAGAGGGAGAAAGAGAAAGAGAGAGAGGAAAACTCGGGTGTTCTGAAATTTCACCCCTTCTCTCCTCCCCATAGCCAACTGCCAGGAGACCAGAATCACAGCTGCACACAGCTGTTTGCGGCGGCCCTGCTGGAGTTCTCATTGCTTCTCTCACACCTGTCTGCTTAGAAAGAAGCAGGTGGGCTGTGAAGCTCTGTGGGACTCTTCTCAGTGCTGGGCAGGAGGAGACATAGTGGGGACAGCTGCCCAGGGCCTCAGAATCCAGCCCCTGCTCCCCGCTCCTCAGTGTTGCAGCTCGGCTCCCAGCTCCCACCAGTGGGAGGAGAGATGAAGACCCGGGCAGGTGGGGTGGAGGGAGGGCCCTGAGGGCAGGTTCTGGAGGTAGAGGGCAGGTCTTCCAGTTATCTTCTTGGCAGCAAAGGGAGTAACAGAGTCTGGGGTCTGGCTGGCTCAGAAGCTGCGGTCTGTCTTCCCTCAGCTCTAGATCTTAATAGAGCCTGCACTTTCCTGAATATTGGATCTGAGAGCTGAGGGAACCTCGGCCCACAAGCTCCGCAGTCCTCACTTAGGCGCCCAGGCCCATGGCTGGTTCCTGGTTTTACCTGTTCTTCTCCCCTGGGGTAAGGCTCTGACAGCCAGCTTCACCTTTGGGAGTAAGGCCTCCCCTCGGAGTCGTTCCTGGTCCCTGATCCCTACTGCAGTCTGGGAACCTGCCTCACCCAGGAAGGCCCCGCCCGCCCCACCCAGGTGTTCCCCACCTGCCTTTGTATTCATGTCCAGATGAGACTCTCAGGTGCAGAAGGATTAGACTCAGTTTGGCCACATCTCCTTGGAGCTGCCTAGTAATTTGGAATCCAGCTGCCCCTGCTTAGCCACCTGCAAAGCAGGTGCATCTCCCAGCTGGTCCTCCCTCCCTCCTCAGTCTCGCGTGTGTCTGAGTACATGTCTGGGTCAGTGACGGTGCCATCGTGATAGGCAGGACTGTGGTGTGTCGGTGTGCCTGGATGTTCCTGGAGGCCATCACATGGAGTTGTGCCCTGTGTGCTGCAGCCTGACCCTCTGTCCATCATGAACATGAACATGCCCACTGTGCCTGGAGGGGACTCAGTATGCATGACATTCAAGTCCACAGGCAGGTGTCTGTCTATAGCTACACGCATATCTCTCTAGTACATATGTGTGCTCTCGTACATACATGTGTGTTTATGGCTATCTAAGCATGTGTCTGTGTGACCAAGAGAGTGGAGGGGAGGGGCCTCAGAGCCCCCTGGACTCGTTCTGCTTAACACTCTGGGACCTCCCCAGCTCTCCCTAGGGTGGCCTCGGCTCTGAGAACTTTAGGAACATCTGGTGCCCCAGTGCAGCCCCCATCCGCCCCGCCCCCCTTGGAAAGCGTGTACCTGCAGAAGGTACAATAGTCAGTCCTTCAAATGCAGTCTGGACAATGGTGCCCACCAATCTGGAGTCTCCTGCTGTGGCCCATGTAGGCCCTTCTCCACGGCTCATGTCCAGGCTGTCTCCTCTGTTTTCCCAAGGAGCCTGAGGACAGGGTCCTGGTCTGGTGTGGCTGTCCAGAGGCCCGGCTTTGCCAGAGAACTCAGGACTGCTTGGAGCCATTCCCAAGGACCCTGGGCTATGTCTGGGTGCCTGTCCAGAGCTTTCCCTTCTTAACAAGTCTCAGGATGGGCAGGGGGAGCACTTGTGGGGAAATTACCAATTTAAATAGGAAATGCAAGCAATTTGGATGGAACCCCAGGACGGCAGTTTGAGAGCTCATTCTCTGCCCTGTGGGGGTTTGATTACAACCAACTTGGCTGATAATGTGCAGAGAGGACCAGAGAAATGGTTTCCAAGGAAACTCAGATCTTTCTAAGGCCGGTCTGGCTCAGGTGGGAGCCAGGGCTGGTCAGGAAATCAGAGGTTGTGCTCAGCACCGCTGGGCTCCCGTCCCTGTTCCTGGGAGCCTTCTGCTCACACTCACCTGCTCTTACTCCAACTCTATACCCCAAGCCTGGCCTGCACTGCCATTTCTGGCCACAACAGTTGCTTCTCTCCTTGTTTCTGCCTGCTCCCTCAGTCCCTGTATTTATCTCAGTCTTTGTCTGTACAGACTTAAACATTTGGGAAAGTTTGCAAACAGGACAAAAATAGCTACTAACGGCTACTATTCATATAGTACCAACTCTGTTCCTGAAAGACCACAGGATTCCCTTCTATTATTTCCATCTTCACAGCAACCCTGTGATGGAGAGGACTGTGTTCATCAAATCCCCTTTCGTTTCTCTTGGAACTACATTTCCCAGCCTCCCTTGCTATCAGGTGAAGTCATGTGACTGAGTTCTGGTCAATGGAATGTGGGTAGGAGTAATTTATGCCACTTTCCTGTCTGTGCCCCCAAAATATTACACACAATCTTCTACACACTTGCTCACTCTTTTTCCTTATGGGCTGCTGAAACCGAAAAGCCATCCCTGAGGGATGGTGGAGCCACTGGACTGAATTTTTGCATAATTTTGTGTAGTAGTCCCCTGGCCTCTTCGTTGGATTGTAACATGTTTGTTAAACCATTGAGATTTGGGGGTGGGGTGGGAGTGAGAGAGTTGTTTATTAAGTTAAAGCCTAGCTTGATCATACAAAACCTGAAAGAGAGGTATTTCTATCCCAGAGAGGAAACAAACTCAGAGATACTAAGTAATTTGCCAAGATCACACAGCAAATAAGTGGCAGACCTGAAATATGAACCCAGGTTATGTCTTTGCTGGGGCAGGAGGAGAAATAGTGGGGACAGCTGCTCAGGGCCTCAGAGCAGGCTAGCAGGATGACTGCCCTGTGCAGAAGTTGCATTGCCTTTGTCTGTCTTTGAGGAGTCGCAGAAAGAAAGGCACAGAGCCAGGATTACGTGATAGGAGGGAGGGAGCAGGTGGAGGGCAGGCATGTGGAGTGGCACATCACGGCAGCCAAGAGAGGAGAGTTTCAAGGAAGGTGGTCAATTGTGTCTAATGAGACCCAGCCAGGTGGAGGAGGAAGAGGGCTGAGAAAAAGACCATTCGATTTAACAACCTTAGTGACAGCTTCAGCTGAGTGATGGGGCAGACGCCAGATTGCAGGGGTTTGGGAACAAGTTGATGGTTGTATTGATGAAGGGAAGGAGAGAAATAAAGGTATACTTGTAAGGGGCGCCAGGCCAAGGGAAGGAATTTTGAGGAGAGAGTCAGTGGTTGGGAGGGATTAAAAATAAAAATGGGAATCATGACCTACATAATGCAAAGCATCTGAATGTGATGATTTCCCTTTTCTGCCTGGTTCTGGTGTGCATTCCCAGATGGGCTGATGGGTCAGGAAGCAGGGAGGGGAGGGGCCTAGGCGCAGCCAGCAGGTCATGCAGCAGTAACTGGGCTGCAAGGCACTCTCCTGAGAGGGCAAAGGGGTGGCAGGTGAAGTTTGTGAGACTAAGGAGCTTCAGGGTAGTTCTTCAGGGTTATCTTAGATTATTCCCCCACCCCCCACTCTGTATTAAAGTTTAAAAATGTTCTGTGTATCCCTTCTAAGTTTCCCCCCAGCTTTACTGAGATATAATTGACAAATAAAATTGTAATATATTTAAAGTGTACAACATGATGATTTGATATATGTATGCATTATGAAAGGATTCCCACAACTAAGTTAATTAACACATTCAACACCTCACATATTTACATTTGTTTTGATGAGACTGCTGCAGATCTATGTCTTAGCAAACTTTAATTATATAATACACCATTATCAACTACTAGAGGCCCGGTGCAGGAATTCGTGTACCAGTGGGGTCCCTCGGCCTGGCCTGCGGGATGGGGCCGAAATCAGCTCTCCAACATCCTCCGAGGGGTCCCAGATTGCGAGAGGGTGCAGGCCAGGCCGAGGAACCCCACCGGCACAATCAGGGTTGGGGAGGGATGGGGGAGGTTGGCTAGTGGAGTCGGGAGGGACCTCGGGAGGGCACCAAGGTGTGTCCGGCCCATCTCGCTCAGTCCCGATTGGCCAGACCCCAGCAGCAAGCTCACATACCGGTTGGAGTGTTTCCCCCCTTGTGGTCAGTGCACATCATAGCGAGCAGTTGAGTGGCCTCAGCATATCAAAAGCATATTGTGCTTTGATTACTTGAACGGATGACTGGACAACCGGACACTTAGCATATTAGGCTTTTATTATATAGGATAGTTGCCACACAAATGTTAGCTTCTCAGACCTTATCCATAAGATTATCCAGTTGACTTGGTTATGGTATTATTGCAGATAGGCCTAGATGATACACTTGAGAAATAGAGAACTTCCTAGAAATCAGCACCAGAGCTTGCTAAGTGTCCCCAAATGTCTATTCTGTCCCAGCCTCCTTGAAACTAGGTGTGACCATGAGCTCAGTTCTTGCCAAAAGGAAAGGTGTAACTTTCATACATGGATGGTGTTTGTACTGAACATTGGAAAGGGAAACCCTTTTCCATGGGATTTTATTTAAGCCACTATATTTATGAGTCTCAGTCTTAAAGCAGCAGCTTTGCCTGCCCCTTAATTAATATTCCCCCCTGGTCCCTATCCATGTCTCTTTCCATAGTGTTCTTCACTATTCAGTAGTTGCCCCATCCTTCCTTTATTTTTCTTCCCTCTCCACTTCTATGGCCATATTTCTTTCAGTCTCCTCCCCACATACTTTCCGTCATTTCTCTCTATACCAGCGGTTCTCAACCTGTGGGTCGCCAACCTGTGGGTTGCGACCCCTTTGGGGGTCGAATGACCCTTTCACAGGGGTCACCTAAGACCACCGAAAACACACATATAATTACATATTGTTTTTGTGATTAATCACTATGCTTTAATTATGTTAAATTTGTAACAATGAAAATACATCCTGCATGTCAGATATTTACGATTCATAAGAGTAGCAAAATTACAGTTATGAAGTAGCAACGAAAATAATTTTATGGTTGGGGGTCACCACAACATGAGGAACTGCATTAAAGGGTCCCGGCATTAGGAAGGTTGAGAACCACTGCTCTATACCTTTGTTTTCTTTAGAGCCCTGCCAATGCTAGCATCTCCAAGGGTTCCTTCCTCGACCCTGCTCTTCTCTCCTCTCCACGTCCCATGTGCTCTCCTTGGTCAGCCTCCTATATTTACATTACGATTCATAAGAGTAGCAAAATTACAGTTATGAAGTAGCAACGAAAATAATTTTATGGTTGGGGGTCACCACAACATGAGGAACTGCATTAAAGGGTCCCGGCATTAGGAAGGTTGAGAACCACTGCTCTATACCTTTGTTTTCTTTAGAGCCCTGCCAATGCTAGCATCTCCAAGGGTTCCTTCCTCGACCCTGCTCTTCTCTCCTCTCCACGTCCCATGTGCTCTCCTTGGTCAGCCTCCTCTATTTTCTCAGTTGATATCCCATCTGATGACACCAGATCTGTATCTCCAGCTTAACCTCTTTCCTGAGCTTCAGGTTGAAGAGTCATCTGCCTGATGGGCACCTTTCCTTTAGTGTTTCCCAGGTTACCCTGGGGATGCTGCCTTGCACAACTCCAGGGGCTCCATGTACTGGGTTACCGCCATTCAATGTATCCCTATCAGTTAGGAGGCTTGTGGCTGCGTGTAGCAGAAAACCCAACTCAAAGTGGCTTAAACAATTAGGAAATGTGTTGACTCACATAAGATGATAGGTTGAGCTGCTGGGTGGCTTGATCCAGTGGCTCAATGAGTTCATCCAGGGTCCAGGTTTTTCAGTCTCTTCATTATACTCTTCTCCCAGAACTGCCTTATCCCCAGACTCCTGGAGTCTGTCAGTAGCAATCAGGACTACTTGTTTTCTTGTTCACATTAGGAGAGCATTCCTCTCCCAAAACAGTTGAAGAAAGATGCTTTCTTATGGTCTTAATGGATCAACTTATGGCCTCTACACCAACAGAGTCGAGGGCAATGCTATGTGCTCACTGGCTTACACCTATGCTCTGAACCAGACATTGGCAAGGGTTTGGCTTATCATAACTGGGTTTATGGGTGAGGGCCCATCTTGGATCTGGAGTGACTTCCTCAGACTATGTTTCTGTGACAGATGGTAGAGGGGTGGAATGGCTGTTGAGCAGTCAACTACAAGGTTGATATCAAAATCTAACCTCGTGCCTACTCATTGCCTTCAACCAAGACCTTCCTCTTGCATGCTCTGGTTTAGCTAATGGTTCCACCATTAACTCAGTGACTTTAATCAGAAACCAAAATTATTCTCAACTTTCTGTTGTCACCACTCACTGATTTGCTCAATCACTAACTCCCAGGACCTTTGTAATTGTGGCCCTGTCTCGTATTTGCCACTCTAACAGCTTTCTAATTGATTTCCTTTTCCTAGTCCCAACGCCTTCCAATCTACCTCCACTGCAGCTATCAGATGAGTTTTCTAAAATGCAAATCTGATCTTTGTTGTTGTCACCCCCTTTGCTTAAACCCTTAATTGGCATCATATCACTCACCGGATAAAATCCAACCTCTCCCCAGTGGTCGGGGGCTAAGCAGGATTTAGAGAGCTTTGTCTTGGCTATGGAGAGGCCACAGCTGATACTGATACATAGTCGTGTGAGCCAATATTGAACTAAACAGGAATGTAGTGTTGTGTGCTTGCGTGTCTGAGGGCCTGATGAGACTGTGGGTGATGCAGGCTGTTAACCTGGGTGCAGAGGAGTTGACAGGAGGTAGCCTGAAGTTTGAAAAGGGTCTGCATTTATACTGGCATGGTGGGTTGTTCTGTTTTTATTGTAGTCTGGTGCTTAAAGAACTTGGGTTTAGAAGTTAGACAGCTGGTATTGGGTTTAAATCCTGACATTGCTCTTTGCCACCTTGAGCAAGCTGTTGAACAACCCAGTCCCAGCACCTTCCTGTGACACTGAAGGGAATGATGTTACCCACCTCAGAGATCTGTGGTGAGAATTTGATGAACCGACGCCAGTAAATCACTTAGCACCTGGCAAATGTGTGATGAATGTTGGTGGTGATTGTTATTACTTCATTGAAATCTAATGTATGACTAATATTTAAAACAGGTTACAAGATGTTTTATTACTATATTTTTATTCTATGAGAAGGTGAATTAATATTTCATCTCAAATATGAACACAAGTTTTTCTACTGGTCATCTTCAACGTGTTAAAATTTGGTTTGGGACGTCATTAAGTGTGATTAAAAAATGTTTAGTACTAATTTAAAACCCATAAAAATCAAATTAAAACCAAACATTTAGGGAACCCCTGGAATACTTGTGAGGAGTGCTAGGTTGCATTTAAAAACCATGGATCTAGCTCTATGTAGAATACAGTGGCCACTGGCTATGGAGAACCTGAAATTGCCCAGTCTGAACTCAGATGTCCTGTAAGAGTAAAATACATGTGGGACTTCAAAGACTTAGTACAAAAAGAGAAGTAAAGTCTCATTAATAAGTTTTTATATTGATCACATATTGAAATTCTAGTTGAGCTCTGTTGGGATAAATATATTGTTAATATTAATTTCACCTGTTTGTTTTACCTTTTAAAGTGTGGCTACTGGAACATTTATCATTAGCGATGTGGCTCCAATCGTGTTGGTACTGAACAGGGCTGACCTGGACTTCCCTGAGCACTACCTCCTTCTCCACTCTGGAATTCACGGCCTGTCTTTCTGCCTTGCTCTTTTTAACTCGTTTCAAAGATCTCCGGCATCCACTTTGGCTCTGCACATCTTGCGGATGACCTTTGGCCAGAGGGCTGCGCATCTGCTCTGTGGACCTGTGAATTCTGAAATAGAGCTTCCTTAGCCCCTTCTGCCGCCTCGCAGGGGTGGAGCTGGGGCTCAGGACCACAGCCTGATGTCCCTGGAGACTTCATTAGGGCCAGTCCCTGTGTGGAGGACTCAGCAGAACCTTCTGCTGAGCAGGACCTGCAGGATGGAGGGCAAAGTACACTTTCTGTGTCCCTGGGGGATGCTGGTCCCCAAGCACCTGCTCTCAGACTCCGGTTCTGTGGTGATGATCAGTGCGACAGCATGCAATGACCAGAACACGGGCCTGGCTTCAGGGAGGCTCTGATTCCCGCTCCCCCTTCCCTCCCTCTTTCTAGCTGTGGGACAATTGTTTTCAATATTTTTTTATTTACTAATTTTAGGGAGATAGAGAAATGGGGAGGGAGGGAGGAAGGCAGGTAGAGATAGATAGATAGATAGATAGATAGATAGATAGATAGAGAGAGAGAGAGAGGGAGAGATCTATTTGTCATTCCACTTATTCAAGCATTCATTGGTTGCTTCTTGTATGTGCTCTGACTGGGGATTGAAATTGCAACCTTGGTGTATCGGGGCTATGCTTTAACCAACTGAGCTACCTGGCAAGCCGAGCTCAAAAGGTTCGCCATCACTGCTCTAGGAGAAAATTTTTCCCTGCCTCTTTAAGCTTCTGTTGGTCTCAGGTTTTCCTTGCCTAGTGGGTCGCACTCCAATCTTTGCCTCTATCTCCACATGGCTTCGCCCTCCCTGTGTCCTTCTCCTGTGTCTTATGAGGATACCAGTTATTGGATTTAGAATTCATCCTCAATCCAGAATGATCTCATTCAAGATCCTTAATTAAATTATATCTATAAAGATCTTTTATTCCCCCCAAATAAGAACACATTCTCAGGTTCCAAGGGTTAGGACATAGATATATAATTTTTGGGGGGGTTGGGGGTCACTGTTCAACTCACTACATATAGTAAGCCCTCAATATATCAATATATGTTTATTGATATACACACACATTTAATTTTGGGGAAAAAGAACACTGAACATTTTTCTTCAGGAATATTGTTTTCAGCTTAACAAATTATCCCAAACTATATGACTTAATACAACACCCATTTATTATTTCACACTTTCCGTGAATCAGGAGTATGGGCACAACATAGCTAGATACTCTGCTCAGGGTTTGCAATCAAGGTGTTGACTAGGGGCTGGGGTTTCATTGGAGGCTCAGGATTCCCTTCCAAGCTCACATGTTTGCTGGCACAATTTACTTCCTTACAGCTGTAGAACTCATGGTGTTGTGGTGCTATATGGCCAGCAGGGGAGCTTCTATGACCTCAAGGGAAGACCTATTCAGTGGTTCTCAACCTTCCTAATGCCGTGACCCTTTAATACAGTTCCTCATGTTGTGGTGACCCCCAACCATAAAATTATTTTCGTTGCTACTTCATAACTGTAATTTTGCTACTCTTATGAATCATAATGTAAATATCTGATACGCAGGATGTATTTTCATTGTTACAAATTGAACATAATTAAAGCAGGTGATTAATCACAAAAACAATATGTAATTATATACGTGTTTTCCGACGGTCTTAGGCGACCCCTGTGAAAGGGTTGTTCGACCCCCAAAGGGGTCGCGACCCACAGGTTGAGAACCGCTGATCTAGGTGTTTGGTCCGGTCACTCTGCTGGGCAGAGTTAGATGTGACAGTTTGCATGGGGTTAGGAATCCCAGACATGACTGTTCTCGGCTCACTTTCCCCGATGAAGTGTCAGGGAGCATGCTCACAAAAGCCCAAATGCCTGACTGTCTTATTTTGCAGTCTTCCCACATCCCACTCCCACTCTCACTGACAAACTATAAGAAGAAGGGAAATAAACAATGAATTTCAGGAGAACCATTTTGTGCCAGGAGACACCCTCCTGGGACCCATCTTCCAGACTCTGGTGCTGCATCGGAAGAGCTTCAGGAGAGGGTGTGTGAAGAGGGAGGACGTTTATCTTGGCTCTTGTGACTCAGAGATGATAGGAATGACTTGAAGAACAACCCTGTGGGCCTCCCACGCTACGTCACCTCTGGGATGTTCTAGTATAACTAAGCGACTGAGTTAGACGTTTCTAGGTCCGTTGTCTGCTTGCTGTGCGACTGGGCAATCGTTATGATGCATAGCAGCTGGAAGAACTCAAGTTGAAGGCCCCAGATCTGCCAGAGAGCTGGTCACCAGTTAGGCAGAGACATCGAACAATTTCCTTTTGCAAAGTAGACTCCAAGGAAATAACCAAGAAAGAGAACAAACAAATATTTGCATATCTGTGCTTTTAGCTACCTACATTGTAAATGTAAAGTGTTGGAAACAACCAAATACACAACTTCTGGGCTTTGGTTAAATGGCCCAGTGGCATGGTGGCATCATGGGGTGCTATGCGGGGCCTCAAGGTGAAGCAACCAACCTGGGTGAGATATTATGGTCTGAAAGGGATATAGGGTGATTTCCCCACTGGGACTGAAGTTCAATGAGGGCATGAACACAGGAAAAAATGAGTCATGGTGAAAATAATTAGGACTTTATAGACATTGATGACAAATTCCATTGGACCATAGACTCATAGCTCCAAAAGGGCCCTTAGGTAATCTCATCTAACTCTTCATCTCAATAATTAATTAATCCGATAGATAATTTTTTGGAGCACGTACTGTAATGCAGATTGTGCTAAGGACCTAGGGAAATAATGTTGAGCCAACCCAAAGTTCTGACCCTCATAGCCCTCAAAGTGTAGGACACAGCCCCTTCTACATGACCAGTGACAGTGTGGCATCTGCTGGAATACCTGTTCCAGGGACACCACACTTTTCTTTTTTTTTTAATTAAAAAATTTTTTTAAATTGATTTCAGAGGGGAAGGGAGAGGGAGAGAGAGAGAGAGAGAGAGAGAGAGAGAGAGAGAGAGAGAAACATCATTGATGACAGAGAATCATTGTTCGGCTGCCCTCTGCACGCCCCACACTGGGAATCGAGCCCACAATCTGGGCATGTGCCCTGACCGGAAATCAAACTGCAACCTCCTGGTTCATAGGTTGAGGCTCCACCACTGAGCCATGCCGGCTGGGCGGGACACCAAACTTTCTGAGGTCAGTGCTATTCCATGGGGGGACATCAGCAGCTAGGATCTGAAACGTGCCCCTCTCTTTCCGCCACACCAAAGCTAGCTCTGCCCTCTGCGTTCACACTGAAAGGGTCTCTTCTTCCTCTAGACAACCCATGTGTTTTCAAAATGGGAGACGGTGTTTAAAAATCTGACCCCAGGAGCTCGTTTCAGTCACACCCAGGGGGAAAGGTGTGCTCAGAGCTGCCTTCCTTTCTCCCAGACCACAGATGGTCTTGTGCTCCTGATCTGCAATTTGGGCTACTGCCATGGGCTTTCCTTCCCAGATATAGATTTTTCCAAAGGCATGACAGACCCTTTGGCTGACCTAATACGGGCTGGCACTCAAGAAGTTCTTTGAGATTCTTCAGTTCTTTCATTTTTAATGTTTTTATTGATTTTAGAGAGAGAGAAAGGGAGAGGGAGAGAGAGATAGAATCATCAATTGGTTGTCTCCCCCATACCCTTCTTGGAGATCGAACCCGAAACATGGGCATGTGCCCTGACTGGGTATCAAACCAGCAACATCTTGGTGCATGGGTCGATGCTCAGACGCCCAACCACTGAGCCACACCAGCCAGGCGGTTCTTCAGTTCTTGATGAGGAGCTGCAGCAGAGTGCCCTAGAGGCTGGGCTGGGCGGGGTTGAAGTGGGAGGATGTGACTAAGTTTTTGTTGTTGTTGTTGTTATTTGTCTTTTAACTGTATTTATAAGGTCTTCTATTACACAGAAGTTAAATGTGACTAAGTTTTGATATCACCCGGTGCTAACTTTCCTAGGTTTCTTCTCCAACCCAATCTCATGTTCTTTGGTTTCCCCACACTTGAGAGTGAATTTTCTTCACCTAGGAGAGAAGGTCTTAATTCTAGTGCCTGTGGTTCTGAGATTAGTCCTGATGGCCCCACCATTCAGTCCTCATGGTGCCTTCCCAATTTCTCCCAAGAAGACCAGGGACCTTCAGTCAATTAGAAGCCCTGGAGGCCAGCCCTGACGTGGAGGATTCCCAGGGTGGGCCTGCTGGTAATGCGTCCGGCTTGGCAGCACTTGCAATATTTGCAGGAAAGTTGCCTGTCTCTTTGCAGTCTCCTTTTCTTGGGTCCAATGTCTCCAGCAATTCTGATGCTGCTGTTTACTGTGTGACCTTGGGCAGGTTCTTGGCCTCTCTGAACCTCATCTGTAAAATGGAGAAAACGCTGTAAAATGGATGGAACCACCGAGTGAGATAACCGAGTAAAAGAACTTCCAGGCACACTATAAGCAATAACAATGTTTGCTCTCACCCTTTATCAATAACTTTCTTTGTAAAGTGTGGCACCTGGAACTAGACTCAAGCCCCTAGGTTTAGTTGTGCTAAAGGAAAGCAGAACTTCTTTCTCCAGTTATTTAGACACTAGAATTCTATATGCCTATTGCATTAGCTTCCTAAAGTCTTTAAAAACTTGACACGTTTACTGAGACCTTTCCCCATACCCAAGTCACCCCTAATACCACCCAGAAACTGCCAACTTCATATTTTAGTGCTTATCTTCCCACGGATTTTTAAAATCCTCTTTCTATAAATAAAAATTGGTTCAAACTGCACATAATGTTTTGTAACCTGTTTTTCATTTAATAATATTTTTCATGTCATTCAATACATTTTTATGCCATTATTATTTGTAATGGTTAGATTATTGTCAATTGTACAGATGGATCGACTGGAAATTATACAGATGGACCAACTGGAAATTATATTGTTTCCAATGTTATGCTGTTATAAGTAATGCTGTGATGAACATCCTGGGTTATTCTTTTTTTAAAAAAATATATTTTATTGGGTTATTCTTTAAAAAAAAATATTTTATTGATTTTTTTACAGAGAGCAAGGGAGAGGGATAGAGAGTTAGAAACATCGATGAGAGAGAAACATCGATCAGCTGCCTCCTGCACACTCCCGCAACCAAGGTACATGCCCTTGACCAGAATCGAACCTGGGACCCTTGAGTTTGCAGGCTGATGCTCTATCTACTGAGCCAAACCGGCTAGGCCCTAGCCGCTAGGGCACGGGTTATTCTTTTAGTGTCAGGGCTACACTGACTGTGTTGACTGAAGCTCCAAGTTTTAATTTTTTATTAATTGATTTCAGAGAGGAAAGGAGAGGGAGAACACTCTTTCCGCCACACCAAAGCTAGCTCTGCCCTCTGCGTTCACACTGAAAGGGTCTCTTCTTCCTCTAGACAACCCATGTGTTTTCAAAATGGGAGACGGTGTTTAAAAATCTGACCCCTACTGGGGATTGAGCCTGCAACCTGGGCATGTGCCCTGACCAGGAATCGAGTCGTGACTTCCTGATTCATAGGTCGACGCCCGACCATGGAGCCCTACCAGTTTTAAAACCTGCTGCTGCTAAGTTCCATTATTGCCCCGCCCACCTCAGTCCTGTCCTTGAATAGTTGTTGTTTTGAAGCCAAGTTCAGGACCTGACATTTATCTCTGTTTTATTTTATCTTATTAGATTCAGCCCATCAGTCCAGCCTGTCTAGAGCCATCTGGATCCTGTTGATCTTTTTACAGTCTGTGTGCCTTAAAAAAAAACCAACTACAAACTTGGTAAACAGGGCTTTTATATTTTCAACTAGGTTATTATATAATAAAAATGTTGTATAGGTCAAAGTTGAGGCCAGAGCCTCAACTTCTTCCAGGTTTGATCAGTGCTCATGGGGTTCAGCAAGTTACAAATTCTCCTAATTGAACCAATATTCAGCTCACATCCTCCTGGAAGTTTCTAATAAAGTTCATAAAGCAAAGTTGGACCAGATGGTTTTAACAACCAGGCTCAGTCAAGGGGAACCATCCTCGGAAGCAGAAGCTCAGGTTCTGGATGGAGAATTGGGTTCCCATTGTGTCTGTTTTCACTGGGGCACTTGGCCACCTGGTCTACTCACCGTTTTCTCAGTGACCCTGGCTTCGGGCTCCCGGAGGTTATTGTCTCCCACATCCATCAGTGACGGCTCTGGGACATGGCAGGCACTACCAGCTGAGCCCAAGTAGGTGTGAAATCTGATGCTGAGGGAACCAGCTGGGAGCTTCATCTCTGGGTGCTGCCGCAGAGCTCCAGCCCTCACCCCTCATGCAGCACTAAGTGACGGACACCGGGATGTGGGGAGCTACCCACGCCAGGCTTTCACTATCCGGGGGAGCACCCTGGCATTGACAGGGTGGCTCAGCACCCGGTAGAAAGCACAGACTCCAATTTCCGTACTTACAGTTGTATGACTGCGGCAGGTCCCTTCCCTTCCTCTGGGGCTCAGTGTCCTGGTCTGTTCGATGGGGATGAATAGGAGTTACCTTTGTAGGAGCTGGTATGTGGATTGACTGAGATAAAGTAGAAATAGCACGCGTCTATGGTACGGTGGAGGCAGACTGCTGACTAATGGGCTAGATTTGACCAACAGATGTTTTGTTTGGCCTGAAAGCATTTTTTAAAAATTTGGATCTGTTTCAAAAATCAGATTTCCAAAAACTCAGGATCCCGACTGCTCTTGAAACATGGAAAACCTGGCTGCATTAGGCTCACATTCCCAGCTTCCTGCATGTGGCAGCAGAGTGGTCACCACTAATAGCGGCTCCCCTTAGAGAGGCATCCTTCCCACCTGCCACGGTCTCCTCCATTCACAATGCATATGCCTGGGCACTTATGCCCGGGCAGCTTGGCCCACTCACCTCCCAGGCCAGGGTCCTGGAGGCAGCTGAGTTTATCACGCTGGCATAATGTACAAGAGTGAATCAGCATGCTTAGCCCTCGTGGGACCTCTCAGGGCCTCCAATTCTTCTTGCACAAAACTGGCATCATAGCGGTTGTTAGGAAGACTGTGTCTGCTGCAGCTCTTGGTCGGAAACCCATGGAGGCCTTCATGGACACTGAGCTGGGAGGCCCACTGGACACTGGTGGGAGCTCAGTCATATGCCTGGGCACTTATGCCCGGGCAGCTTGGCCCACTCACCTCCCAGGCCAGGGTCCTGGAGGCAGCTGAGTTTATCACGCTGGCATAATGTACAAGAGTGAATCAGCATGCTTAGCCCTCGTGGGACCTCTCAGGGCCTCCAATTCTTCTTGCACAAAACTGGCATCATAGCGGTTGTTAGGAAGACTGTGTCTGTTGCAGCTCTTGGTCGGCAACCCATGAGGCCTTCATGGACACCCAGCTGGGAGACCCCCTGGACACTGGTGGGAGCTCAGCGAGTTCCGAAGTGCAAAGAAGCAGCGAGCACAGCAAGTGTCTCATAGTCGCATCCCTCAATCCCAGAGGCCATGGGAACCATTGGAGGAAAAGGGATGTCTTCAGATAGCAGTCACCATAGATTAAGATGTGCAGGTAGCAGGAGAGAATGTCACCTGTCATAGAAGTACCTGTCCCTGTGTTACCATGTCCTTCAATTTTTTATGTTCACGTGTCTCCAAGGCCCCGCAGAGGCTTAAGACGTCAGTCATGTCCTTTCCCTGCTCCCGAGAGAATGTCACCTGTCATAGAAGTACCTGTCCCTGTATTACCATGTCCTTCAATTTTTTTATGTTCACGTGTCTCCAAGGCCCCCCAGGGGCTTAAGACGTCAGTCATGTCCTTTCCCTGCTCCACCTCCTCTTTGAGTGTATGAGGGGCTCGTGTATGGACCGCTCGGAGCAAAGAATTTTGGGGGAAGAGTGCAGCCCCATTAGGCTGCAGGGAGCAGGCGGCTTGGAAACCAAAGCTTTTAAACTTTTAGCCTAAACCCTTGCTGGAGCTGCCCGGCAGCCCCGTGTGGCGGTCTCTGGGTGGAGGCAGGTGGTGTTAATCATTGCTGCTGCCTGTCCAGTGACTTGAAAGCGCTGGGCTAGGGAACCAGCTGGCTTCTCTCTGCGAGGTGTTGGCCCGGAGCTCTGGCCTGTTGTATCAGTTTGTACCTGATCGCCCCTCTGGCTGTGCGCTATCAGCAGACTTCAAAGCTGCCTCCCATCTTTGCAGTCCAGTCCTTGTTAGAGACCTCCCTCCTCTGGGGGATAGTTAATAAACCTGTTGGGCACAGCTGTTGGAGCCACTGGGATCTGGTGTCTGCCTGCTGTGTGAGCCTTTACCACTTGCATGAGGCCACCAACGCTACACTGTCCAATTTATTCTTTCCTCTCTTCAGAGGGTGAAGACCATCACACTTGAGCTCCCCATCTCAACATTTCTCTGTGAATTTACCCAACACCTTCTTCTCAACTGCCTAGGACAAGCGGTTCTCAACCTGTGGGTCGTGACCCCTTTGGGGGTCGAATGACCCTTTCACAGGGGTCGCCTAAGACCATCGAAAAACACATATATAATTACATATTGTTTTTGTGATTAATCACTATGCTTCAATTATGTTCAGTTTGTAACAATGAAAATACATCCTGCATATCAGATATTTACATTACGATTCATAAGAGTAGCAAAATTACAGTTATGAAGTAGCAACGAAAATAATTTTATGGTTGGGGGTCACCACAACATGAGGAACTATATTAAAGGGTCGTGGCATTAGGAAGGTTGAGAACCACTGGCCTAGGAGTCCAATAGTTCAGGTCAGTGTTCAGTGCGCACCTACTATGTGCCTGCGCTGTGGATGGCTCTGCATGGATGGACAAGGTCTTCCTTCTCTCCAAGTATATCCCCCCCATTGGCCCACCCTCAGTACCCCCTGAACCCTGTGCTAGAGTTCGGGGTTGGTAAGCTACAGTCCAGAGTCAGGTGCCATCTGTCTTTGTAAAAAAGTGTTATTAGAACACAACCACACTTATTTATGCATTGTCTATGCTGCTTTTGTACCACTATGGTGTTTGAATAGTTGTGACAGGGACTGTATGGCAGGTAAAGCTGAAAAAATTTACTCTCCAGCCTTTTACAGAAAAAGTTTGCAGGTTCTTGGTCTAGATCCTGGGCCTTCTGTATCCTTCTGCCCCCAGGAACTCACACTATGAATTATGTCTCTCTCTTCTGTGTTTAACTTCTCCATCTCCATAGACAATTTTTCTCTGGTCCAGACGGCTTGCCTGTATCCTACAAAACCTCTCTCTCTCCGTTCCTTGCAGACCTCCCGAGGGAGTTGTCTGCACGTACTGTCTCCATTGCCCCCCTGTGTTGACACCCAGGGGGTAGGGTGTCTGTCTTCCTGTCACTGGTGGCCATTCTCTGGATGAGACCCCTTCCTCCCTGTGGGATGCCCAGCCTGCTGCCACTCTTGCTTCTGGTCTTGCTATAATCACCAATGAAGTGGGGACCCAGGGAGGAAGTAGGACCATGAGGAGGGAAGAACACAGGCTGGGGCATCAGATAAGTCCAGGGGACCCTGTCACATGCTAGACTGTGACCTTGGGTCCCTCCACTTCATCTACCCCCTCAGTTTTCTCATCTTCACAACCAGGATGAGATGACCTGCCTCTGGGTCATTGTTCTGATGAAAGTGTTCAGCACTAGGTACTGAAGAGGCTCCCCTTGCCCCTCCTTCCTCAGTCCCACCGGGGAGCCCCCTCCCAGGTCTGCTGGAGGATGACAGAGGCCAGGCGGTGCTGAGCAGAATGCTGCAGAAGCTCAGAGGCAGAGGAGGCCCATGGTTCGGCCCATTTATGGACTCGGCATCCCCCATGCCTTCCCCAAGCTTGCCTTTCTCCTCCAGTAGACGGGGCGGGGGCTTCGGAGTGAGTGTGCCCAGCAGATGGAGGGCTGCAGAAGGCTCATGGACTTCCTGAGGCACAGGTGCTGGGGCTTGGCAGAGGGGGCCAGGTTGGTTGCTATGGAGAGAGAAATGTTATGCAGTTAACTTGTTTGTCTGGAGGCCTTGAGAAATACCCATGTCTCTCTGGGGCCTCAGATCCATCCATCACTCCCGAAAGGTTCCTTTCATGATGAGGGGGTATCTATTTGGCTAATAAAACTGCAATGACAATCCCTTACATACAGACAGCCCTTCCCTTCTTACAGATTTTATGGAGCTCTCTTCAGTTTATAAGGAGTTTGCAGCTTCATTCTATTCAGCTCTGACTCTGCTACCAAGGCAGGCGCTTTAGGCACATACTGTGTGCTGGACGCAGAGGCGCAAGAGACGAGCCAGCACAGACCTTGCCTCATAGGAGCTCTTTATTTCCTGCAGGATGAGCATGACCTCTGCCCTCTCCTGCGGTGGACGTGAAGGAGAAAGACTGTGAGTAGAGAGGGGAGGAGGTGGTCTTGGACAGGTGGTCTGAGATGGGAAGGGGGGTGAACTTCAGGGGTAATGTGAAGGGAACTAACAACAATTATGCATCTGCTTTGACCCGGGCACTGTTCCAGGCATTGGGCACACGTTGATTCATTTAGAACAACAGAGTACTTTGGTTGCAAGTGACAGAATCACAATGCATGCTGGTTTATACAATGAGAAAATTATTGGCACAGGTGTCTAAGTGACAGGACAGGCTATATTGACAGGGCGTTAGGAATCTCTCTCAGGTCATCTGGGAAAAGACCACCAGCTGCTCCTAGTCTCACCATTTTGTCTCAGGAAATTATATTCTTTTCCTGGCTAGAGTTTAAAATATCCCAGGTGAAGTGAATTTGCCCAAGAAGGAAGGTCTTACATGGCAGACTGTCTGCCTAGAGTAGTGATGGCATAACTTAACTCTGGTGCCGTGTCACATATAGAAATTTTTTGATATTTGCAACCATAGTAAAACAAAGATTTATATTTTTGATATTTATTTTATATATTTAAATGCCATTTAACAAAGAAAAATCAACCAAAAAAATGAGTTCGCGTGTCACCTCTGACACGCGTGTCATAGGTTCGCCATCACTGGCCTAGAGCCAAACCTTGTTTTCTTTCTTCCACACCACATGTCTTCCTCTAGGTCAGGGTCCGCAAACCGCGGTTCGCGAGCCACATGCGGCTCTTTGGCCCTGTGGCATGGGCCACGAAGTTTCAATCACACTGTATGTGCGCGCCCGCCACTGGTATTTTGTGGAAGAGCCACACTCAAGGGGCCAGTTTGCCAACCACTGCTCTAGGTAGCTTTGGAAAACTTAGGAGGGGTGAGGAAAGAAACGGACTTCTTCTTTCTCTGCGAAGTGGGACAGATGGTCTGAGAGTGAGGGGCAAGGGTGGGTCTATGGTGCAGACAGAGGATGGGAAGGGTTAGCACAACCACTGAGCAGAGCAGCACATGCACTTGACCGGAAGTGACCAGGAAGATTGCAGGGCAGCGGAGAGCCCAGCAGAAGGTGGAGACTGTGAATTTGTAATGGAGTGGATCAGCACTTTATTTGATTTTCTCCAGCAGTACTTGGCAGACAGCTGGTCTCGGATGGGAGCAGAGGGAAGGAAGGATCTGTGAATAAAAAGTGGAGATTGCTGGTGAGGATACGGTTGAAATGACATATGGCAACCATATATATGGTTTTTCCTAGGGCTGATCCAATATAATGTTTTTTTAAAAAAATTTATTCTCAACAAAGGTGGTTAATTAAATTATTATTTATTGAGAATTATGTTTTACTAGTGGCCCGGTGCATGAAATTTGTGCACATTAAAAGGGAATTAATTAGAGGAAATATTTTAATATTGCTATTTGCCCTTTCTCTATAACAGAAGTGTCAGAGATGAAAGAAAATTAGTAAAATGTATATGAAAATCTCCCTCCTGTCAGAGTCTGGGGCGCACTGCAGGACCCAGAGTCAAGTTCCCACCCACCTGCGTGCACCTCAAAATCACGTGAGACCCAGACCCGGCCAGCCCCACCCCCATCAAGCCCCACCGGGCAGGGGGCACAACCTCAGGTCCCCCATCAAGCCCCGCCGGGTGGGGGTGCAGCCTCAGGTCCCCCAGCCCCGGCCTCAGGTCCCTTGGCCCCAGCTCGAGGGCATGAGGCGCGAAGGCGTGAGAGCGTGACAACCATTTGTATATTAGCTCTTTATTATATAGGATACATTTGTACGATCTTGCATATAGAAAATATCACTGTTATGGACTGAGTTGTGTCCTTGCCAAATTCATATGTCGAAGCCCTAGTTCTTAGTACCTCAGAATGTGACTGTATTTGGAGACAGGGACTTTAAAGAGGTAATTACGTTAATTGAGGTCATTATGGTGGATCCTAATCCAATCTGAGTGGTAAGAGAGGAAGTTGGGCACAAAGGAGAGATGCCAGAGATGCTTGTGCATAGAGGGATGACCATGTGAGGAGGCAGCAAATGTGACCGTCTGCAAGCAAAGGAGACAGGCCTCAGAGGAAAGCAACCCTGCCCAACCTTGATCTTGGACGTCCAGCCTCTGTATCTGTGGGAAAATAAATTTCTGTCGTTTAAAGAGCCCAGCCTGTAGTATGTTATTTATTTTGTTATGGCAGCTTGAGCAGACCAATGCATTCATGAATCAGAAAGTTTTCTTTTCTTTTCTTTTTTTTAAAATATTTTTTTATTGATTTCAGAGAGGAAGGGAGAAGGAGAAAGAGATAGAAACATCAGTGATGAGAGAGAATCATTGATCGGCTGCCTCCTACAAGCCTGCAACATTGGCATGTGCCCTGACAGGGAATTGAACTGTGACCTCCTGGTTCATAGGTCGATGCTCAACCACTGAGCTACAACCAGCCAGATTAGAAAGTTTTCTTTTTGGTTAGATCATAACCTAACTTGGCCGATAAAGATCTGTGTGATCTGGCCCATACCTATGTTTACATCCTCGCCTCTCTTCCTTTGCTGATAACTCTCACTCTCAGTATTCCAGCGATGCTGACCTTAAACTTTCTCCTTTTCTAAGGGTCTTTGCATATTCTATTTTCTCTGCTTAGAAGACTTTCTCTTCAGATGACTCCTTACTCTTGAGATTTCAGCTCAAATGTACTTTCTGTGACCCTCACACCCCACTCATGGCCACTACCCCTCTAACTAGATCAATCCTCCTTTGATTTGTTGTCTTAAATGGGTTTCTTGGGAAGCAGAGCCTGAGACAGAAAATCTTGTGCAGGAAGTTTATTGAGGAACACCTATGGCAGTGGTTCTCAACCTGTGGGTCGCGACCCCTTTGGCGGTCGAACGACCTTTTCACAGGGGGCGGCTAAGACCATCCTGCGTATCAATTTATGTTATGATTCATAACAGTAGCAACATTACAATTATGAAGTAGCAACGAAAGTAATTTTATGGTTGGGTCACAACATGAGGAACTGTATTTAAAGGGCCAGAAGGTTGAGAACCACTGACCTATGGGATCAACACCCATAAAGGTGGGGCAGGGTGAAGGGAGAAGGAATGGACAGGTGGAGAAGTTGAGCTTTGATTCCAATAAAACAAGACCCAAGTCCATTCCAGGAGGAGTATGGATGCTGGGATGGTCCTTCAGAGTTTCCACCTAGAGGCAATAGTACTTTAAGGACCAGGCATTGAAGGGAGTGGCCCCAGGGAGGTATGGTCTAACCAAAAGGTCATCCCATAGGTGACCTTTGTCAAGGTGGACCTTAAAGGCTGAGGCCAATTCCTGGGGAAGACTCAAGTGAGAGCTGTCTGCATCCAACAGTCCTGGCAGTTGGGGGATAAGAGTCTCATCCTGAAGGGAGGCTGGGGGCACACCACTGCATCCACATTTGGCTTACCTCTCCTTCATAGCTCCTGGCACATGCAAGTTGATATTTGTGTGCTTATTTGATTAATTTTGCCTTCCCCACTAGCTTTAGAACAGAAGGCAGTTCCTTGCCAACAATAGTGACACTCCACTGGGCATAGAGGAAAGGAATATGATGGATGCATAAATGGGGGGAGGATAATTACACTAGAGCAGAAAAGAACATGGATGTTAGGAAAATCCAGGAGGAAATGCTTGTGTGGCCAGGAAAACTTGACATTGGTCATTATTCTAGAAAAAAAGGAACGGAGTGAGAAGGGAATGTTAGTTCATTTGCCACCTGCTATGTGCCAGGCACTTTGCTATTTAATTCTTAATACAACCTTGGGACTAAGGATTGTTGCAGCTTGCAAAGGGTTGATGAGAGGTCCGATGTCTCTAAGAGGAGGCTGAGTGGTTGGCTGCTAAGAGGCCTCTGAGCCTGGCATTAACTTTGTGAGTTTATCGCAGAATAAATATGGCCAGTTTCTGGCTCCTTGGGCTCCCCTTATCTCTGCTCCAGGCAAGCCATACTCTCTCTGTTCACGCAGTCTTGCCAACTGACTTAGTTAATTAGGTTTCTGCTTACTCAATTACCATCACCCCTCACTCTTGTCTCCCTGTGACCATACCATGATTGGTGTTTGGGTTCTTCCCAAATTCTTCAGTCACATTTTCAGGCCATCTCTTGGTTCATGCCAACAGACGGCAGAGCCCATCCTTCTGCACGGATTTTACTGACCGAACACAGAAGGCATCCTTGTTTCCAGCTTTCAAGCTCATTCACACGTGCTGCTGATTGGTATTATTACTGCTTTGCTAAAGCTCAGAGAGGTTAAGTCACTGGACCAAAGTCATCGATCAGTAGAGCCAAGATTTGATGCCAGGTCTTATGACTCCCAAGGCCAGAGGGGGTGAACTTACCCTGGTTTGGGGATGCCATAGTCCACAGGATGGAACACCATCTCCCTACCATGGCGTAGGGGTGCCATTTTGTAATTTCTCTACCTGGAGGAAGAGCCTTTTCCTAACGTATTAGAAGCTTGACAGTTGTGACTCTTTCTTGCTTGTTTGTATATTCTGGCTCACTTTCTGAGGTGTAAGCCCACCTTCAGATACTTGACCATGCCCCTGCGTGGGTCAACAGAAGATATCTGGGCATCTCTGTTGACCCAGAAGTCAGCAGAGAGGGTTGTGTCCAGCAGGGCAGGAGCTCTGCAGACTCTGCTTGTCCCCCTAGCTTTCTGGAAAGCCCTCTAGGCAGCCAGCACAAGGTCAAACACTTCTGTGCAGTGAGTCCCTGCAGGGGGATTTGTTCCGGGAAGGGAATTACATTGCAATTTGATTTAATTCAATGAGAATGACACCAAATTGATCAGCTGGTAAAATGCCATTTGATGGGCAGATCTGCTCTTTTCAAGTTAATAGAAACCACTAGAAAAATTAGTCTTGCTTTTTCAGACAGAACTGAAAGTTTTACCCATTTCCTTTGCCTTTTAAAAAGGGCTCAAATTCCCTGAAGGTGGAGAGCATTTTCCTGATAGCTCTGTTGACCTGGGCAAAGCAATTAACCACCAGGCACTCAGGGAACACAATAAAAATTCTATCTTGGTATATCTATTTTTGATTAACTGCCTGTATCAGACTTTTGTGTAATCTTGAGAGATTTCTCAGATTTTTGGGGTCTCAGTTCTGCAATCTGTAAACTGGGCATGTAATCTCCCTTGGTCCAGCTCTGGGTGACTTTCTTTGGTGTAACAATCTATATACATATATAAAAGCCCAGCGACCAGAACGGCAGAATGACTGGAATGACCGGTGGCTATGACGCACACTACAGCAGCCAACCAGCCTGATCCAGGCCCCAATTGGCCCCGCCCCCTGGGCAGCCTGGCTCCCGATGGGCCCCCAACATCCTGATCAGGGGCAAGGCTGGCCGGCCAACCTCCCATGGCCCCTCCCCCCCTGCCAGCCTGGCCTGATGGACCCCCATCGGGGCGGGCCAGCCGGATCCCACCTGTGCAAGAATTGGTGCACCGGGCCTCTAATATGAATAATATCCCCGGCCCCACAGTAACCACTGCCATTATGCCAGCAACCATAATCACTAACATTATTTCTGAGCGGTTACTTCACCCTAGGCGCTATTAGAAGTTTCATATATGTGTTATCACATAATCCTTGTCATAATTTGTGGGGTAGGAAGAAGCTTTCCTCTACCCTCAAGGGTGCTGGTTTACTAACTCAATAGACATGAGACAGATTAACTAAAGAAAGTAACCAACTTTAATTACACACATATGTATGGGAACCCCACATAAAAGAGCGGTTCAAAGATAGAAAGTGAAAATGAGGTGCATAGGACATGCTAAGCTAAAGGACTTTGGGGATTTCAAAGGGTCATTACAGAATGATAAGAAGAACAGATGTCCAGTTATTAAAGTTTGCCCTGTCCTGTAGATAGGTTAAAAACGATTATCTCTGATAATCTCTTCTAATGAGCAAGGTCCCTAATTCAACTCTTCTAGGTAGTGGGTGTGGGGGCAGAAGTTTCTCTTGAGCCCACAGGGTCTTGGTTGCCTTTAACTCAAAATAACTTGCATACCACAGAGGCACATCTTGGGCTGATGTTCCGAACCCAAACACATTCTACCACCTATGTACAGCCATTCTTCTATTGTGTTTATTTTGAAAATGTGGATTTGTTGCAATGCCACAGATCAGCAATTTTCAACTGGTGTGCTGCGGCAGGCACACTGGTGTGCCACAATAATTTTGAAAACATGAAATACCTGGCTATTTAGTTAGGGGCACTGACTTCTTTTCCCTTAGATTGTCAAATGAAAAAATGACAACAGCCAACACAACAATAGCCATTCAGTGTGAAAGAGTCAAAATCGTACCTTTTTTTTTGTCAGATCAGCAAGAAATATATTTTTTGGTGTGCCGCAGAATTTTAGTAACCCGTTTATGTGTGCCATGAGATGAACAAGGTTGAAAATCACTGCCATAGATGTATTAGGGAACAATTTGAGTTTCACATTAACTTTGTATTTGCTTATATGTAATTTCTTGTTGGAGAAACACTAGGTGAGCCTACTACAGTACCCAGTTGAACCAGGCCACATAGGAATAAAGAAACAACAACACACCTATACACACCGCACATGTCAATCAGCCTCCTCTTTTCACTGCATGTTGCGTGTGTCATGAGGCACACATCAGGGGCTAGAATTTCCTTCCCATGTCTGATGACCATGCCACCACTTCGCAATAACTCACAAGCTCTAACCCTTCCGATGCCTGCTTCCATAAGCAAATGAAACATCTTTTCCCAAGGTACAGTGTTACGCTTTTTGCAGTATTTATGTCTATCTTAACCCCTTAACATGTGTAAAACTGTGCTACCCTTTTCATTAGGTTGCTTTTTAAAAAAATATATATTTTATTGATTTTTACAGAGAGGAAGGGAGAGGGATAGAGAGTTAGAAACATCGATCGGCTGCCTCTTGCACACCCCCTACTGGGGATGTGCCTGCAACCAAGGTACATGCCCTTGACTGGAATCGAACCTGGGACCCTTCAGCCCGCAGGCTGACGCTCTATCCACGGAGCCAAACCGGTTAGGGCTAGGTTGCTTTTTTTCTTAACGTGTCACTGATGAAGTCTTGGAGTGTTGTACCCTAACTTCATTGTTCCATTGGCCCTGTAGTTTTGTGAAGTGATTTATTTTTCATTAAAAACATTTGTGATAAAACACACATAACATAAAAGTTGCAATCTTGACCATTTCTAAGTACTATATAGTTCACTGAATTAGGTACATTCCTATTGTTGTGCTACCATCACCACTATCCATCCACAGAACTCTTGAATCTTACGAAACTGAAATTCTGTACCCATTCAACACTGATTCCCCATCCCCCTCTCTCCCCGGCTTCTGGAAGCCACCATCTAATTTCTGTCTCTATAAATTTGACTATTCTAGGTGTTTCATAGGAGTGGAAGCATGCAGTATTTGTCCTTTTGTGACTGGCTTATTTCACTTAGCATAATGTGTTTAAGTTTCATGCATGCTGTAGTATGTGCTAGATTTCCCCCCCCCTTTTTTTTTAAATGCTGAAAGATATTCCATTGTATGTATAGACCACACTTTGTTTATCCATAGTCTGTAGTGTTTCCCAACACCAACGACCAATTCTCCAGACAGCTGTGTATCCAACAATTCAACTCAGTTCTGACCTTAACTGCCCAGAGTTAACTCAGGCCTACAGTTTAAGGCTCAGTCCCACCAGCCAGCCCTACTTCAGTTGCTAGCCACCAGTCTCTGGCTTCTCATACCTCTCTTAAGGTTTGCTAGAATGGTTTAATTTGCTAGAATGGCTCACAGAACTCAGGAGGGCCCTTTACTTATGTTTACTGGTTTATTATAATGGATACATCTCAGGAAAGGCCAAATAGAAGAGATGTACAGGACAAGTTATGGGGGATGGAGGTGAGGGCATGGAGCTTCCATGCCCTCTCCAGGCACACCACCCTCCCAGCAACCCCCTGTGTTCACCAGCCCAGAAGCTCATCAAGTCTTGTTCAAGAATTTTTATAGAGCTTAACCTCCAGCTCCTCTCTTTTCCCTGGAGGTTGGGAGTAGGGCTGAAAGTTCCAACCCTCTAATCACTTGGTATTTCTGGTGACCAGTCCCATCATGAAGGCAATCTAGGGGCCCCATTCCAAATCACCTCATTAGCATAAACTCAGGTATGATTGAAAGGGGATTATTATAAATGAAAGACTCTCCTATCACTTGGGAAATCCTAAGGGTTTTGGGAACTCTGTGCCAGGAACAAAGATAATTTTGCATTGTACTAACACATACGTAGTGGTGGTGCTTTTTAGGCATGCATGTAGCATTATAGTAGAACTGATTGTCCTGTTATTTCTCCATTTTGCACGTGAGGAAACTCAGGCACAGAGCATTTAGGCGACTTCTCCAACAGGTGTCCCAGCTAATAAATGGGAGACTCCATGACTCATGCCTCAAACACTGTTACCCTGCTTCATTTTCCTCATGTATTGTCACCAATCCAGATGACAACGACTGCAAGTCATGTGGTTATTAATTTCCTGTTGTTAACAGAAGCCATAGTGTCTGAAATCTTTGCTGCACCATCTGGAATTTTTAATAAAAACTTGAGGAATTTCCAGGGGTTTCTGTGCATTGTATGTGTGTAATAGCAAGGGGGGAAAATTGCTATTTAAAAACAGAAATGCCTACAGCCACTTTTACACTCCAGGTGGGGGTGAGAAGGAAGGAAGGCTGCTCTTTTGTTTATGAAAACACTATAAATAGGCTTTTTTGATTATGCAAGGGAAGGCTCACTCCCTACCCCCACCTCACATAGTCTGGAAGGAGGAAACTCAATCTGGAACTGTTACCATTGTAATTAGCTAATATTAATAATAGGGAAGAAGTAAAGGGAAGGCCAGACATTATAAGCATGGCCATCTGGACAGCTTCACTAGGAAGCTGCAACTTTGCACTCCCCAGGGAGCCACTGGTCCATTCCTCGCAGATCACTAGGGGGAGGGGTCCAACAAAGGGGAGGTGGATGCATGTGCAGTAAAGTCAGGGGATGTAGGGAAAATACTTGCCTGTCAATCTAGCCTGGAACAAAGATAATTGGCTAGAGAGGGTGGAGCCACTGCAAGCATGCAAATGAGGTTAAAATCCCCAGATAAAGGAATTCTCTCTTGTTCCTCTGCCTTGGCTCCTGCTTCTTTGCCCATGGACCCTCCACAGACATGTGACCCTGGAAGCTGCATGTGGGTCTCAGAAAATTCCTTTTCTTGTGACACCACAAGAAGCCACATCCACTGGCAACCAGTGGGGATACGGAGAGCTCCCTGCCAATAACAGAACTAAATTGCTTTACAAATAAACTAGGGAGAATCAGAGAACTCTTCATTGGTAGCTTATGAGGAAGGGAGTTTTTAGGGCCTTTTGAGACTCAGGGTAAAGAGGAGATGAAAGAAAGTTCATGGTAGAGAAATTAAGTGCCTTCAAACAGGGCGGCCAGCTCCAGTCTTAGAAGAATGGTGGTGACTCATGACAAAATCCCTGTTTGGGCTGGTTGAGGAACTCAGAGATGACTATCCAACTTTAAATGCTTCCAGTTGTGTGCTAATTTTGTGATCTTCCTCACCTTCAGCGAAGTCAGCTCCTTGCAGCAGGCCCAGGCTAGTGATGCTTAGGACATGAAGGTAGGGAGCTGTGTTCCTGAGAAGTGGTAGGGGATAGGACCGCAGGGGAGGAAGTGCAAGGGGTGGAGGGGCTTGAGAACTGGCTTGAGAGCAAGAAGTGACCGGGAGAGTGAAAGCACCCCTAAAAATGGTAGGAAATATTGGGGAGAAGGCTATTCTTCCCCCAGATAGCTTGGGTGGAAATTGAGGTTATTTTTGTGGATAATAGAGGAAAGGATGTTCCAGAAGACACCAGGTATTGCCTTCTGGGAGCTGGCCCCTGCATCCTGCCCTGCCTGGGCTGTGTACCCCACTTTTGCACCTTAAAAATGTGTACTTCATAACAATAAACATTATCAGGACCACTGTGGTTATATTTTGCACATCTCCAGGGTGCCCTTTGCCCAGGTTGCTGTCCTTAAAGTTGTTCTCTTAGATTTAGGAAGTTAGTGTGAGCACTTTACCAATGATGGCAGTGAAGTGGTGTGAGGAAGGGACCAGTTTGTCTACTGTGCCCAAAGTCATCATCTGGGCTTGTGGCAAGTCTATTCAGCTGCTTCTTTTTTTTTTGCTTAATATGTGCCCTGTCCTCCATGCTGACACCTGAGGGGCTTGATGGGGGAAGTAAGCAGGGCCTGGGAGCTGAAGGGGCTGGAGGATGCTGCCTCATCTGCTCCCTCCCTCTGAGAGCCCATGTGGAGCTTGGGGGGTGGTGGTGGTGGTGCAGAGGGAGCATGCTGACTCAGGGGTTCAGTGGCTCCCCCCTCCCCCCCTCCTGCCTTGCACGGACAGCCTCCACCTGGGAAACCAACAGGTTGGAATTCTAATCAGAGAGAAAAACATCTTAATACATCAAGTGTCTTTCAGTAGCGGTTTAAAGGGGAGAGACAGACTGTCAAAAGCAGTCCCTGGGTACCCAGACCAATATGCCTCTGCTCCTGATGCCTGTCTCTTGTCTCCACAGCTGGAGGGGAATGGAATTGTCTGATGTGTGAGTGTGTGAGTGTGTGCGTGAGTGGGGAGAGGTGCCTTCAAGGAAGGGGGAAGGGAAGGAGCAGGTGTGGAGGTCCTGCCTGTAAGGCTCTGTGGGCAAGGGTGGAGGCGGGCAGACAGGGTACTGGGGTTGGAGAGACTCACAAAAACCCCATGAGGTGGGGACGGTCACTATCCTCTGCTCTACAGAACAAAAGCACAGAGAGGTAAAGTCACTTGCTTGACATGTCACCAAAGAGTGTATATCGATGGCAAATATGCACATGAAGAAATGCTCAACATTGTTAGTCATCAGGGAAATGAAAATTAAAGCCACAGTGAGATTCCACTGCACTCCCACTAGTGGCTAACATGAGAAACACTGACCATATTAGCCACAGTGAGATTCCACTGCACTCCCACTAGTGGCTGAAACACCGGCCATATCAGGTGTTGGCAAGGATCTAGAGCAGCGGTTCTCAACCTGTGGGTCGCGACCCCTTTGGCGGTCAAACGACCCTTTCACAGGGGTTGCCTAAGACCATCCTGCATATCAGATATTTACATTACGATTCATAACAGTAGCAACATTACAGTTATGAAGTAGCAACGAAAATAATTTTATGGTTGGGTCACAACATGAGGAACTGTATTTAAAGGGCCAGAAGGTTGAGAACCACTGGTCTAGAGGAACTGGAACTCTCACACACTTCTGGTGGGAAAGTAAAATGGTGCAATCAGTTTGGAAAACAAATGGGCAGATTCCTACAAAGGTAAATGTGCACTTACCATGAGAACTGCTCTTCTTAGGTTTTACATTTGTCCACATGCATGTTCCTGGCAGCTTTATTTGGAATAGCCCCAAACTAGACACAACCTAAATGTTAATCAACAGAGAGTTGATAAACAGCGGCAAACTCTTACAATGGAATAATACTGAGTAATAAAAAGGAATGAACTATTGATCTGTGCAACCACATGGATATATCTCAAAATAGCTATACTACTGAGTGAAAGAATTCAGAAATAAAACAGTACAAACCGTATGATTCCCTGAATAATACAAGCTATCTATAGTGACCAGAATCAGATCAATGGTTGCCTGGAGATGGGGAAATGGGGAATGGGGTGTACCTGGAGCGGGGATTAGGAAGGGCACAAGAAAATGTTTTGGGGGGATGGAGATGTGTATTATCTTGATTGTGGCGATGATTTCAGCGGTGTTTACATATGTCCAACCTTATCAAGTGGTGCACTTTAAATGTGCAGTTTATTGTATGTCAATTATGTCTCAATAAAGCTGATAATAATAATAATTACCCACTCTCACCCCCCCACCCCCGGGTAGATAGAACAGCAGCCTATTCTGCGCTGGACACCTCACATCATTTCACCCTCTCATTTGCCAGTCCTAGTCAGGCAGGTCCTGTTTGATTATGCCCATTTAATAGATGTGATATGGAGCAGTCAAGGTCACATGGGTGGGATATGGGAAGAAGGTGGAGTCCACACTCTTTTTTAAAAAAAAAAAAAAGAGAGGAAGGGAGAGGGAAAGAGAGAAAAACATCAATGTGTGAGCAAAGCATCTATTGGCTCCCTCCTGCACGCCCCTGCTGGGGAATGAGTCCACAGCCCCAGCATGTACCCTACCAGGAATCAAACCAGTGACCTTTCCGTGTGCGGGACAGCGCCCAACCAACTGAGCCACACCAGCCAGGGCTGGAGTCCACACTCTTCACCACTTACCTGACAACCACCCCTCAAGAGCGGGACAGAGGGAGCAAAGCAATGACTTCCAACACCTCAGTCAGGGTTCAAGGGCAGGCCTAGCAGACCTGCAGACTTCTCCTCCGCATGGGGTAAAGCAGACCTCTAAAAGTCCATCCCGTTCTGGTTTCCAGTGAGTCTGTGAAATGAAAAAAAAAATTTTCTATTTCTTAAAGGGCCAGCCACCTACGTGTACTTCTTGCATTTTAGAGGCAGACCTAGTCCTGCCATTTACCCAGACTCTCTGACCTTGAGCAGTTCATCTCACTGGGTCTCTATTTTCTCATCTGTAGAATGGCAAGAATTACATCCAAGTTTCAAGCTTTTAAAGAAGGATTCAATAAGTTAAGGGATATAAAAGTGCTTTAGAAAAGACCCTAAGAAAAGTTTGATTGTCTTGGTATTTCATACTTCACCATCTGCCCCAAATGGGATCTATTTTTTTTTTAAATGTGGTGAAATATACATAACATAGAACTTACCATTTTAATCCTCTTTAGGTGTACACGTCAGTGGCATTGGATATATTCCCAGTGTGGCACAACTATTGCTGCCATCCATTTCCAGAACGTTTTTATCATCTAAACAGAAATTCTACACCCTGTATCCAATGAAGAGTAACTCCCCACTTCCCCACCGCCCCACCCAGCCTAGTCAAGGTGCCTCATATAAGCGGAACCATGCATACCCAAATGGGATCTTCAACCCCACTTTAACTCCCAATCTTTGTGGATTTGTTTGTTTGGGGGGACAGGGGTGGGAGCAGATGGAACCTTGGAGACTGCCTGGTAGATAACAGAGCCCATGGTTTCCAGACGGAAGGTGGGGCGGTGGGATCCCCTGCTGGGACCGGCCCAGGGCTCTCCGGGGGTCTGGACCTGGCGTCTGCTCCTGGCCAACGACGCCGGTGACACACAGACCGTCTCTGTGCGTCCTGTGGGACTGGAGCTCAGGTTTCCAAACCGTATTTAGCAGATGCCTCAGGAGTTCTGCAAACGATTGGCTTGGATTTCATTGAACGATTTAAAAAATGCATTTCAAATTAACAAGCTGACAAGAGACGGTGCAGCTCTTAGAATGGAAGGGGTCCTAGCATCTCTGTTTAATTAAAGAGAATCCTAAGATTGCAGAGAGCGGTTGGGAAACGTCTACCATTTGCAATAACTTCTCTGTGTGATTAGAGGTTTCTATAAAGCTCGGAAATTAATTGGCCATTGAGGTGGATGCCTGTGGCACATTGTATTTTCCAAAGATGACTGTAACAACATCTCCTATCCCACATGTTCTTCTTATAATGTGACGGTTATGGGTTGGATTGTACATCCCCCCCAACCTCCCCCCACAATTCATATGTTCAAGTCCTAGCCCCTAGTACCTCAGAATGTGACCTTACTTGGAAATCAGGCCATTGCAGATGTGATTAGTTAAGATGAGGTCATACTGGAGTAGGGTGGACCCCTAATCCAATATGGCTGGTGTCCTTATAAAAGGGGAAATTTGGACACATAGGCAGAAGGTCATGAGAGGGTGAAGGCAGAGATGGGGTGATGCTTCTACAAGCCAAGGACCTCCCAGGATTGGCAGCAAACCACCAGAAGCCAGGAGAGAGGCACGGAGCAGATCTTCTCTCACAGCCCCGAGAAGGCACTAACCCTGCAGACCCCCTGATCTTGGCCTTCCAGCCTCCAGATCGAGATAACATAATTGTGAGATAATACAGTTCTGTTGTTTGAGCCACCCAGTCTGCGGTATCTTGCTATGGCAGCCCCAGCAAACAAATGCAGGGACCTGCACACCGCTCTCATTTTA
>NW_005360425.1:733227-755727 GCF_000412655.1 Myotis brandtii | reverse complement strand
GGCTCCTGGCCTGTTCTGAAACAAGATGAGTGCTGACAACACACAGGCCTGATTATGGCTCTCCCCTCCATGAAAGAACAGGCTCCTTGGCCGGCCCTGGGAAGCCTTCCCTATCAGACCCTTCTACACGAGTCACTCCTGACTGCATTCCTGCCATTCATAACCCCACGTTCCCCAAGTGTCCCCTTCCCCCCGGCAGAGTCAAGCGTGGCTCACCCCACCTCCTCGGTGGTTGTTCCTACCGGTGGGAGCCACCCCTGCGGGGAATTGTCTTTAAAGAGAAGCATGTCTCCTCTGCGGCACCATTGGATAATCACAGATATAACCAACGCCAGAACTTAAAATAAAGGTGCAATAACCATCAATTCAACAATAACTTGAAAACAAGCGCTGAGTTGTAGAAAACGAGCACATGTCCACGAATTAGAGAGCAGACCCTCATGGCCTATACAGCGCGTATGACATACAAAGCTCAACGGCACCACCAGCTGGGAACACAACGGATGTGGCGGGAGGCAGATGGTGCAGAGGAAAGTCACATCCCTCCTCCGCCACCCCTGGCTGCTGTGGGACTTGGGGCAAGTAGACGTCTCTAGGCCTCAGTTTCCTCAACGGTAAAGAGGACTTGGTGGTGTCCTGAGGATCAGATGAGATGATATATGTAAGGCTCCAAGTAGAGTCCTCTGCCTCACCCTTCCGGACCAGTAGGAGACATTAAGTGACAAGCAACAGCAACTTGCCTTACTCTCAGAGTGGCTGTCAGGGTTCTCTAGATGAGAAGCCAAAGCAGACAGTGGTCCTCTTTCCTTGTGTGATATTCAAACTCTTTCGCATTCTCTCAGATGCTCAAACTCTCTCTATGGACGTAGAGACACGGAAACTCTTTCTAGGTGATTAGACTGAGGATTCTCCAGGTGTGGTTCTTGGCTCACACAGGGCCTCTTTAGGTTGCAGACTGATCTAAAATCTAAGTTCTCGGTTTTATTTATTTTCCTTTTTTTTTTTTAAAGAGATAAATGCTGTGAAAAAGTCTACAGACTTTTGTTTTTGTATAACACTGAGGGTTGGTTACTGAGTGAGCTATTAAAAGTTACCAAAATCATTACTTAAAAAAAATTGTAAAACAAACACTCCCTGCCCCTAAATAAAACAAAAAGATTAAGTGATGGAGCCCTTTAATTTTCTTGGTCCTTTTACTTAAAAAAACAAAAACAAAACAACTTTATTGAGATGTAATTTACATAACACACAATTTACCCACTTAAACTGTGCAATTCAATGGTTTTTAGTATATTCACACATGTTGAAAATCATTATTTTATTTCTCTCTAACTTTTTAATATCATAGAACTTGCCAAATGCCCTTCTCCTTCTAGAAAGTGGGTACAGGTAGGGAGGTAAGCCATGGGTCTTTGTGGGTCTTTCACCTCAGCTAAGCGAGTATATGATAAAGATACTATGACAGGGGTGGGCAACCTTTTTGTGAGTGTGTGCCAAAACCAGCAAAATCTCTGATTCAAAAGTCTTCTGCGTGCCAACCCTAATTTTTTGAGAACATGTTACGCCTACTTGATATCTCTTAAGGTGTACGTATGTGAAGAACCTTGAAGAAATAATAAAATTCATTCGAGCGACAAAAACACAGTATATGATGATGAAAAATACATCTATTTTTAAATGTATACATGTACACTGATAGTCCGACAGAAAACTTTATGACTCCGTTTGATATTATCAGTGGGACTTTTGCTGCTGCATCACTAATGACAGAGATTTTACATCAGGTTTATATTTTGTGACCTTCAGAGATATGCACGAGCTACTACTTTCATCCATCAGGCTACTCCTATTATGAGACTTAACAAAATTCATCACTGAGAACAAAGATTCACAAGCGTATGTAGATGAAACCAAAACACTGTTCGGATCTAGGAGGCAGAGAGACTTAAAGCAGAGGCATAGAAATTGCTCTTCCCCTCTCTCGTCAATCCATGTCTATGGTCTTTAAGATAACTTGTTATGTAAAATTATTTATTTATCTAAGATGCACCTACACTGAATTTATCTGAAAAATAAAAAAGTCGATATTAAGAAAAAAATTGTAAATGGAAGATTATAAGAGAGGGTTTCGCGTGCCAGCAAAAGTTACTGGCGTGCCATGTTTGGCACGCGTGCCAGGGGTTGCCCACCCCTGTACTATGAATTTTGAGACCTTTTGCCTTGGAGCCGTTTTGAAAAGTAGCCTGCATTCCCCACTTCAGCCACTAGGTGTCAGGCTCAAGGATTGGCAGCCTTGTCACTTGGGGCCTCTGCCGTGTGCGAGGTCTGATATTAATGCTCCGTGGGTAGTGGTGATGAACAGACGAATAGAAATAAAATTAGGTCTTATGGAATGCTTAGACCTTTGATGTTTCCTATCTTTACTTTGCCTGGGCTTGGAAAATTGCTTCACATTTGCTTAGATATTTGGCAAAAAAAATTAGAACCCTTTAAAAAAATCTCCTTTACACAGACACCAGGGGGGTGAGGGCTTGAGTAGTGAGTGTTATTAAGAATTTCAACAATGGTGGGTAAGGACACATACGTAATACCTTAATCAATAAAAAAATATAAAAAAATCTCCTTTCTCCCACTCTTTATTCCTTTATTTCAACGTTTATTTTAATTTTTAACATATTTTTCAATATTATATTAGCTTTAGGTGCACAGCATAGTGGTTAGACATTAATATAACTTATGAAGTTATCCCCCCGATAAGTCTAGTCCTACCTGGCACCACGCATAGTTATTACAGCATTACTGACTGTATTCCCTACGCTGTACTTTACATCCCCATATTTCAGCCTGTTCTGAGGGCTACTCTGGGTCAGGAACTGAGCTGGAAGTGGAGGGTACAGAGAGGAACAAGGCACAGCAGGTCCTTTCCTTTAAGGAGCCCATACTATGGGGAGGAGGGAAATTGCAAATCGATCACCGTGTCACTGATCACCAACACCATGAAAGTGGGGAGCGCAGGGCGTGGCGAGGGTCGGGGAGGGCTTGTAGTATAAATGTAACAGCAAAAACAACAACAACATTCCTGACCTGTGAGGGGGGATTAGTATGTTACAAATGCTTTCATAGACAGGCCTTATTTATTATTTAAATTATATTTATTGAGCATTATGCTAGACAATGAAGGCACAACAGTAAAAAATTAATGTGGATGCTATTATTTATACTTTGCATATTCTAGACACTGTGCTTGGCTTTATACATACATTATGACATTTAGTTTTCCAATAAATCCTACAAGGAAGGATCTATTAGGCTCATTTTCCAGATGAAAAACTCGAGGTACAGAAAGACTTAATAACTTCCCGGGGCTCTGAAAATATGAGTAAAAAGTAAGAGCAAGTAGTGGGATAAGATTCTGACTTACGCAGCGTGACTCTGATGGCAGAATGTGAACGAGGTCCGATGCACTCGAGGGCTCACACATCTAGTCCCTATGTACTCTGTCTCACATGTTCCCCTTAGAGAGCTTTTAATCTAGTGAACACCATTTCATCCTCATCCGAACCATGTGAGATAGGAAGAAACAACTGTTCATACTGCCATTCAGAAGAAACACTGAGGATCAGTAGAGAAAGAATACTCTTTCCAACAAGTGGTGTTGGAACAATTGATCATCCATATGCAAAAAAAAAAAAAGAAAGAAAGAAAAAAATCACACCAAAACGCCCCCCAAACTTACACCATATAGAAAATTCACTCAGATTGACCATTGAAGTAAATGTAAAATCTCAAACCATAGATTTGCTAGAAGGAAATAGGAGAAAGTTTCTGTGACCTTGGATTAGGCAAAAATATAAGATACCAAAAGCACAACTTTAAAAGAACAAATGGATAAATTGGACTTCATCAAAATTAAAAACTTCTGCTCTTGAAAAGACAGTTATGTAAATAAAACACAAGTCACAAACTGGAAGAAAAGATTTTTCACAGTGTATATCTAATAAAGGGCTAGTGCCCAGTATATATCTAATAAAGGGCTATTTTGAGACCTTTATTAATATATAAAGCAGTCCTGTTCCCAGAGGCTCTGCTTCTCAGAACCCCCGGAACCGCTGCAAACCTCGGAGGGAAAGCTGCCTTCCAACTGATGCCAGACACTCCCGCTTCTCCCGTTTGGGTCCGAGTCCCCAGCGATTCGCCCGTATCTGGAGCTCAGAGTCTGAGACTCCCCCCTGACCGAAAACGACAACCGCGCTCTCAGCCACCAGCCCGCTTTGCGCGCGCACCTCCGCACCTGAGTATTTTCCACACTGCGCCTCCTCTGAGCCTCGGTGTGCTGTTATTTTTCCTTCTAGTTGAAGAGTCTCTCCTCAGCCAGCCTTCCTGTGGTTCTGGGTGATGTCCGTTCCGTCTTTTAGTTGTATTTTTGAAGTGGTTGTTTGCGGCAGCAGTCTGCGGTGGTTACCTATGCCGCCATCTTGGTCTCTCCAATAAAAATATATTTTAAAAAAGAATTCTCAAAAGTCAGTAACAAGAAAACAAATAGCCCAATTAAAAATAGACAAAAGATTTAAATAGACACTTCACCAAGGAAGGTATATAGATAACAAATAAGCATATAAAAGGTGCACAACACCATTAATCATTAGGAAAATAGAAATTAAACCACAATGAGATACCGTTCTATACCTACTAGAATGGCTAAAGTGAAAAAGACCCACCACACCAAGTGTGGCAAGGATGTGAAGGCCCTGCACCTCTCATACACTTCTGGTGGCAACGCAAAATGGCAAACCGCTTTGGAAAGCAGTTTGGCAGTTTCTTAAAAGGTTAAACATGCATCTACCATATGGTCTTGCAATTCACTCCTAAGTATTTACTCAAGAGAAAAAAAGTATCTGTTCCTACAAATACTTGTATATGAATGTTCATACCAGTCTTTTGAATCAGCTTTTGTTTTTAAAGACTAGTTCAAAACAAGATACAAACAAACAAATATCCATCAACTGGTGAAGGATAAGTAACCTGTGGGAAATCCATGCAATGGAACAATACTACGCAATAGAAAAGAATGAATTAGTGATACACACACTACATGGATGAGTCTCAAAAATAATCTTGCTAAATGAAATAAGCCGCCCCAAAAGAATGACATTCTATATGGTTTCGTTTTTACAGATTTCTAGAAAATGCAAGCTTTTCTGTGGTGACAGCACATAAATTGTCTCCTGGGAATTGAAGGAGGAGAGAAGAGAGGGAGAAATTCCGAAGATTTTCTGGGGAGCAATGGTTATGTTCACCATCTTGGTTTTGATGATAGTTTCATTAATATTAATGTTAGTATTAATAATATTTATATTTATATTTATATTATTTTTACATGTAATATTAATATTAATATTATTTATATTTATATTATTTTTACATGTCAAAACTTATCAAACTGTACATTTTAAATATCTGCAGTTCAATGTATGTCAATTAGACTGCAATAAAATTGCTAAAAATCTCAACAGCCAAAGAGAAAAAACAAAAAACATCCCACCCAAATAATTTAAATAAAAAAGACAAAGATTTGAATAGACATCTCACTATAGAAGCTGTATGGATGGCATATAAACACAAGAAAAGATGCTCAACATAATTAGACATTGGGGGAATGCAAATAAAAATAAAAATAACTACACACCTATTAGAATGACCAACAAAACAAAATCTAACAACACCAAATGCTGATGAGAATGTGGAGCAACCGGAGTTCTCAAACATTGCTGGTGGGAATGAAATTGGCCCAGCCAACCTGGAAAACAGTTTGGCAGTTTATTATCAAATTAAACATACACTTACCCTATGATCCAGTTATCCCATTCCTGGGTATTTAGAGAGATGAACATTTATGCTCACACAAATATCTGTACACAAATAATAGTTCTATTCATAATCACCAAAAGAATGGAAACAACCCCAAATCCTTTAATGTGTGAATGGATAAAAAGACTGTAGACATCCACACAATAGAATACTACTCAGCAATAAAAATACAGGAACTGTTGATCCATGCACTAGTATGGATGAATCTCAAAGGCATTATACTGGGTGAAATAAGCCATTTCCAAGAAGTTATATACTGTATGATTCTGTTTATATGCCATTCTGGAAAAACTCTAGGTATAGAGAGTGGATCGTAGATTTGCCTACAAAGTGGCAGCATAAGGTGTTTTCTAGGGTACTGAGACTGTTTTGTGTGCCAATTGTTGTGGAAGTTACATGAATCTATACACATGTTGAATTTCATAGAACTATACACCAAAAAGAAAGTCAACTTTACTGTATGTAAACTTAAAGAATATTGGTGGGACGCAGCTAAAGCAGAACTCAGCAAGAAGTTTTAGCATTAAGTGCTCTTATTAGAAAAGAAGAAAGACTAAAGATGAATAAGCTAGAATAAGGTTTCTCAATCTCATCAGCACTGACATTTTGGGCTGGAAATTTTTTGTTGTGAGGGGCTGTTCTGCATGTTGTAGGGTGCTTAGCAGCACCCCTGGCTGCTACCCACTAAATGCCAATATCATCCTCCCACCAGTGGTGACAACCTAACAATGTCTCCAGATATTGCTAAATGCCCCCAACAAGGCAAAATTGCCCCTTGTTCAGAACCCCTGAAGAAATATCCAACTTAAAGATTTAAAAACAAATAACATAAAAATTATCCAACGAAGTAGAAGATAGGAAATATTAAAAACAAGAGCAAACATTTATGAAATAGAAATCAAATGCATTGTAGAAAGATCCAACTCAGCCAAAAGTTGTTTCTTTGAGAAAATTAATAAAATTGAAAAATCTCTGGTGAATTGATCAAGGAAAAAAGACAAATAAAGCAATGTAAAAAATAAAAAAGGGAACATATTTATAGATGTTGCAGAGATTTAAAAGCTAAGAAGTTATAATGAACAACTTTGTGTTAATACTTGGAAAAGTTAGATGAAATGAAAAAATTTCTAGAGAGCCCTAGCCGGTTTGGCTCAGTGGATAGAGCATCAGCCTGTGAACTGAAAGGTCCCAGATTCGATTCCAGTCAAGGGCACATGCCCGGGTTGTGGGCTTGATCCCCAGTGGGGGACTTGTAGGAGGCAGCCGATCCATGATTCTCTCTCATCATGGATGTTTCTGTCTCTCTCTCCCTCTTCCTTCCTCTCTGAAATCAATAAAAAAATATATTAAAAAAATTTCTAGAGAAATAAAAACTACAAAAACTGACTCAAGAAGAAACATAAAAGTTGAACAGTACTGTAATTATTAAATACACTAGAGACCAGATGCACGAAAATTTGTGCAAGAGTAGGCCTTCCTTCCCGCCGCTGCTGGCACCGGCTTCCCTCCAGCACCAGGGACCCAGGCTTCCCTCTTCTGGGCCACCCACAGGCACCTGGGACCCTGGCTGGCTTCCCTATGGTCCCAGCTTCGTCCGTCTGGAATGATGTTTGGTCTAATTAGCATATTACCCTTTATTATTATAGATTGAATGATTAGTTTAAAAATATGCCCTAAAGAAAATACCAGAAGCTCCCAAGTGATCTTACTGGTAAATTTTACCAAACATTTGGGAGGTGGGAGTGGCTGGGGAGAGGTCAATGGGGGAAAAAGGAGACATATGTAATACCTTAAACAATAAAGAATTAAAAAAAATTACCAAACATTCAAAAAATAAGTATTTTTCAGTCTTATACACACTGTTCCATAACGTAGATAAAGAGGAAACATGCCCAATCCATTTTATAAGGCCAACATAATCTTGATACTAAACCTAGATAAAGACAGTATGAAAAAGGGAAATTATAGGCTAATCTCACTTCAGAACATAGATACAGAATTCTAAACTAAATATTGGTAAACAAATATTGCAATGTAGAGAAGTGAAAATGTGTCATGACCTATTTTACTCAAGGCATATAAGATTGGGAAAATATTAAAGCATTAAAAATTAATGTGATTCTCTACAAAACAAATTAAAGAAAAAAGTAATATAGTTGTTTTAGTAGATGTGAAAAAAATTTTTTTTAAACTTTGTTATTTTAATGGGTCTCAAAATTCTGTGACAGATTTTAGGTCATGTTGTTTCCATTAAAAAGTACTGATTTTAAAAACTAATAACCTAAAAACTGCCACACACACAAAAGAACCAAATGGCCCACAAGACAGTCTCCTTTCCTTCTGAAGGTTTTACAGTGGATGTGAAATTTAAAGTTCAACATCCACTTATGATTTTTGAAAGATTTTTTGCAAACCAGAAATAGAATGAACTGTCCTCAACAGATAAAGGGCACCTACAAAAAACCTACACCAAATATCAGACTTAAAGGTAAAACATTGAAAGCATTGAATTTAATCTGAGAACCAAGATAAGGATGCTTGCAACTGTCACATCTCTTCAACAACACACCAAAGGCCCCAGACAATAAAACAAGGCAAATAAAGAGAAAAAAGAAATAAGGATTGAGAAGAAAAGTAATACTGTTATTATTTTGAGATGATATGATTATAAATATAGAAACCCCTAAAGAATATGCAGATTCATTGTTAGAATTAATAAGAGTTTATCAAGGTCGCTGGGTATGAAACTGGTACAAAAAGTTAATTACATTTTCTTTATCAACAGTGAACAGTAAAAATAGTATTTAAAAATAGATACCAAACCCAGCCACCATGGCTCAGTGGTTGAGCATTGACCTATGAACCAGGAGGTCACGGTTTGGTTCCCGGTAAGGACACATGCCTGGGTTGTGGATTCGATCCCCAATGTGGGGCATGCAGGAGGCAGTCAATCAATGATTCTCTATCATTGATGTTTCTATCACTCTCTCCCTTCCTCTCTGAAATCATAAAAAAAAAGATAGATACCAGGATTTGTCTTGAATTTCTGGTCTAGATGGCAGAGGTAAATGTGCCACTTGCTCGCATCCTCCCACAACCATATCAAATTTACAACTAAACTACAGAACAACCATCATTCAGAACCACCTGAAATGTTGCTGAATGGAAATCCTACCATTAAGGATTAAAGAAGAAGCCACATCAAGACTGGTAGAAGCTGTGGAGACACAGATAGGCTGGTCCCACACCCACATGTTGCAGATAATAATCTGGAGGGATATCTCAGCTTAGGAGTTTTCCCCTGAGGAGTGAGGGGTGCCAGCCCCACACCCTAAGGAGTGACGGGTCTCAGCCCCACATCAGGCCCCAGCCCAGGGTTCCAGTGCCAGTAAGAGAAGTCCCCATAACTTCTGGCTCTAAAAACCAGCCAGGATTGTGACTGAGTAAGATGGAGGTCTGTTGGAGTTCCAGAAAGTTCCTCTTAAAGGGCTTACACATGGACTTACTCAGACTCACTGGCTGTGAGTTCCACTGCTGGGGCAGCAGCTCAAAAAACACCAGGGATAAATGGTGAGGAACTGAATTGTTCAGTATCAGGGAAAGAGCTGGAGGGGCAGCTTTCTCCCAGACAAAAGTGCTGGCAGAGGCTATTGTTCCTATTTTGAGCCCTTCCTCCAACAAAGTCAGCGGGCAGGCCATATATGAGTGTCCATCAACCTGGCTATCACTGTTTGCCGCACCCTGGTGATTCCCTGAGACCCCACGCCACCCAACTTGCAGGCCCACCCATGCTGTTTCCAGTGGCTTTTGCATATGAATGTCCTCTTTTGTCTCATTCTTCAAACTTTCCTTAAATCTCTCAAACCAGCAACATCTGACCTCTGTGTGCCCCCTGCCTCTCACTTAGTGGCCCCAGGCCTGGCACTGGCAGCAACTGGCCTTGGATCACAGCTTGGTTTTACCTTGGCATCTCCAAGCCCAGCACAAGTAGCAGCCATCTGCAGATCACTTTGCAGTTCAGATAGGGCTGCTCTGGGCAGAACACAGGAAACAGCTGACCTTGGTCTGTACCTCCCAGGTGGCCCCAGAGCCAGTGTACCCAGTGGACAGCTTCAGACCATGTCAAAGCACCACCCAACCACCTCCAAAAACAGCTGCTGAAGGGGTGGACTCAGCAGACATCGGAGCCTGTTTGTGGGGTGGACCCCTGCACAGCTGATCCTCCACAGTGGTCTCAGCCAGTCATTGTAGCTGAATGGTCTGGGGGTAACAGCAATCAAGGCTCAGTGAAAATAGGAGGGTGTACACAGTCCACATGGGGGGTGCACCTGGAGTGCCAAGCTTTGGTGATCAGGGATGCTTTGCCACTGGACACTACAGGACATCTACAATATAAGGCTACTCTACAAACCCAGGAGACATAGCAGCTCTACCCAATACATAAAAAGAGACTGCCAAAACCAGGAGACAAAGAAAGATGTCCCAAATGAAAGAACAGGACAAAACTCCAGAAAAAGAACTACACAAAGTGCAGACAAGCAATCTACTAGGTGCAGAGTTCAAAACACTAGTTATTAGGATGTTCAGTGAACTTAGTGAGAATTTTAACAGCATAAAAAAGGACCAGTCAGAAATGAAGGATACAGTAACTGAAATGAGGAATAATTTACAGGGAATCAACAGTAGAGTAGATGAAGTTAAGAATCAAATCAGTGATTTGGAATATAAGGAAGAAAACAAAACAAAACAAACCACCCTATCTGAACAGCATAAAGAAAAAAAATTTTTAAAAATGAGGATAGTGTAAGAAGCCTCTGGGACAACTTCAAGCATACTGACATTCACATCAGAGGGGTACTGGAAGGAGAAGAGAGGGAGCAAGAAATTGAAAATTCATTTGAAAAAATAATGATGGAAAACTTTCCTAACCTGGTGAAGGAAATAGACATATAAGTCCAGGAAGTGCAGAGTCCCAAACATGATGGTCCCAAACATGATGAACCCAAAGAGGCCCACACCAAGACACATCATAATTAAAATGCAAAAGGTTGAAGACAAAGAGAGAATCTGAAAAGCAGCAAGAGAAAAGCAGTTCCCTACAAGGGAACTCCCATAAGACTGATTTCTCAACAGAAACTTTGCAGGCTAGAAGGGAGTGGCAAGAAATATTCAAAGTGATGAAAAGCAAGGACCTACAACTAAGATCACTCTACCCAGCAAAGCTATCATTTAGAATCAAAAGACAGAAAAGAGCTTCCCAGACAAGAAAAAGCTAGAATTCATCACCACCAAGTCAATATTACATAAAATGTTAAAGGGTCTTTTTTAAGAAGAAGGAGAAGAAAAATAAAAGATAAAAAATATGAACAATAAAATGTCAGTAAGTACATATCTATCAACAATTGAATCTAATAAACAAAATAAACAAGCAAAACAGAAACAGACTCATAGATCCAGAGAATATTTATTTTGAAGGTTGCCAGATGGGAAGGGGCTTGGAGGGATGAGTGAAAAAGGTAAAGGGATTAAGAACTACAATTTAGTTGTTACAGAATAGTCATGCATAATTAAAAGTACAGCACAGGGAGTACAGTCAATACAATTATAATGATGATGTATGGTGTCAGATGAGTATGAGATTTATTGGGATGATCACTTAGTAAGTTACACAATGTCTAATCACTGGGGTGTACACCTGTAATTAATATAATATTGTATGTCAACTGTAATTGAAAAATAAAAAATCATTTAAAATAAACAAATAAATAAATAAAATGGAAAAAAATAGAGACCATTTACAATACCTCTAATAAAATAAAATGCCTGTAAATAAATCTAAAAAATATATGCAAGAATTTTATGCAGAAAATAAGAAGATTTACTAGACATTTAAAATAATTATATAATAGTATACAGAGTTCATGGCTTGGGAGACAAAAAGGTAAAACTGTCAATTCTCTCAAATTGATCTATAGATTATCTATAGATTCAATGCAATTCCAATCAACATCCAATATGTTTCTTTATCAAGGATCCTGACAGACTGATCCTAAAGTATAAAAAGCAAAAATAAGGGCCAAGAATAGCCAAAATACTGCCAAAGAAGAATAAGTTGGAGAACTAGTTTGATCAAATATCATTATAACACTATGTAATTAATACAGAATAGCCTTGGATTAGGATTAGACAGATAAACCAAGAAAAGAAACTAGAAATCTCAGAACAAACACACAAATGGAGACTTGATTTATGACAGAGTTGATATTGAAGTTCAGGGAAAAAAAACTCAATTAAAAATTGTGCTAGGTAAATTGATTGTTCATATCCAAAAGTTGGACCAATACCTCACACCATATCTAAAATCAAATTCAGGTTGATAAAAGATTTAAATATAAAATGCAACATTATAATACTACTAGGGGCCCAGTGCATGAATTTGTGCACCTTGAAAGGAACTGTAAGCTGCGAGGCTGCGGTGGGCACTGGGGCGGGTCTCGGCCCATCCTCCATGCCCCCGCCCCACCCCTCCAGCCATGCCCCCGGTCCTCTGTCTGCTGGCAGCCCCACTCCCACTGCCGCTGCTCCCATGTGCTGATGGCGCCGCCCCACTCACATGAAGAGTGATTGGGGCTGGCGCCAGCAGCGGGTGTGAGTGGCGGCTGCTGCCCCGATCACCCCTCAGGAGCAGGGGGAGGTGGAGAAGCCCTCAGTGGTGATCTGGGCTGGCAGCTGCCACTCGCACCCACTGAAGGTACCAAGCGATTGGAACCAGTGCAGGGCACCAGCAGCAGGTGCTAGCACTGGACCGCGGTGTGGGGGAGCTAAGAATTTTCAGTAACCACCAGAGGCTTGCCTCGATGACAGTGACCAGCACCCCGCCTTGGTCTGGCGCCCCCGCTCACCTGCTCCACCATCCCACCTGCTGCTGACGCCCGACCTGTTCCATGTGTGCCCCCTGGTGGTCAGTGCACATCATAGCAACTGGTTGTTTGGTTGTTTGGTTGCTCGGTTGTTCCGCCGTTCAGTCTATATGCATATTAGGGTCTTATATATATAGATGATGATGATGAAGAAGATGATAATAAGAACTGGCATATAATACCATGAGCCAGACAGGGTTCTGTTTTATGCACATTAATTTATTTAGTCCAGAGAACAGCTATATGATGGAGGTACTAATATCATTTCCATTTTGCAGAAGTATATTGAGGCACAAAGAGGTTAAGTAACTTGCTCAAGGTTTCATTGCTAGAATTTGAACCAAGGCAGTTTGGCTGGGGAGTCTATGTTCTTAATTAAATACTATAACCATAGGAGAAGTGTAGGAGGATATCTTTATGACCGTAAGGTACAGAAAAATTTCTTAAAATCTAAAAATTGTAACCTCAACAAAAAGATTGAAAAATTTGACCACCTTTAAATTAAGACCCTTTGTTCATCAAAAGATACCCTAACAGAAGTAAAAAGACAAGCCACAAGTTGGAAGAAATCATTTGCAACACATAAAAGTGACAAAAGATTGGTAGTGAGAATATGTAAAAAAATAACACACACACACACACACACACACACACACACACACACACACACAGCTACTGCAAATCATCAGAGAATGACAGCCCAATGAAAAATGGAAAAAAATTAAATAGGCACTTAATCAAAAAGAAAACCCGAATGTCCTAAATAACAATGCTTGTGAAAGAACAGCACTAAATGATGCCCGTCAACAGCAGAATAGATAAATACTTTTTGATTCAATTGATCTAATGGAATACTACACAACAATGAAAATGAAAAAAAAATCCATCAGCAGGAATAAAACTCAGGATGGTAATTCTGAGTAAAAAAAAGCCAGCCATAAAATAAGTTACAGAGCGGGGGAAAGTATTTTCAAAGTATGTATCTGACAAAGGCCAGTATTTGGGTAGATGGAAAGAGAATGGGATCAAAGAGGAACATACAGGGATTTCAAACTTAATGGTCATGTTTTATTTCTTTTAAAAAAATATATTTTATTGATTTTTTACAGAGAGGAAGGGAGAGAGATAGAGAGTTAGAAACATCGATGAGAGAGAAACATCGATCAGCTGCCTCCTGCACATCTCCTACTGGGGATGTGCCCGCAACCCAGGTACATGCCCCCGACCAGAATCGAACCTGGGACCTTTCAGTCAGCAGGCCGACACTCTATCCACTGAGCCAAACCAATTTCGGCTCATGTTTTATTTCTTAAACAAGATGGTGGGACACACGAGTGATCCTTTCATTGTTATACTTTGTATCAGTGGTTCTCAACCTTCTGGCCCTTTAAATACAGTTCCTCATGTTGTGACCCAACCATAAAATTATTTTCATTGCTACTTCATAACTGTAATGTTGCTACTGTTATGAATGGTAATGTAAATATCTGACATGCAGGATGGTCTTAGGCGACCCCTGTTAAAGGGTCGTTCGACTGCCAAAGGGGTCGCGACCCACAGGTTGAGAACCGCTTCTTTATATGGTAGACATATTTTATAATTTTTTGGTATCAACTCAGTACTTAATATAACATTTTAGAAAATCGTTGGTGTATGTCAGTGTATGTGTTGTGTGTATATTTCTGTTTGGAAATGGTCCCCTGAGCCTGGCAAGCTCTTCCCTGCCACAGGGGCTTTGCATGTGCTTTAATCTCTGCAGAACTCTTTCCCTGGCTCTTTATACAGCTGGTCCTACCTCCGCCCAGACAAGTGAAGTGAAAGACTCTCAGACCACCCTTACACATCCCGAAGAGATCTTGTTTGTTTACTCCTTTATCCGTTTCTCCTGACTAGAATGTAAGCTCGGAATTTTTCCTGACTCATTCACCCCAGCCCCTAGACATGGGCTGACAGACTGAATAGGTTTTTGTACAGAGGAGTCTAGGTGTATTTTTTTTGAAAGCCAATTGCAAGTTGACTTCCTAAGATTAATTAGTTTGGGGCACTGACTCCCTTTTAATAGTATCATGATCAACTGGGGGTTAAATTGCTTTTAAAATCAGTAAAGACTTCTGACCCAAGGGGATGTAGAATAACAAAGGCGCATGTCTCTGAAGGACACAGGTGCCAGCATAGAACAAGTGTGAAAGAGCTAAACAAATTCAAGCTAAATAGAAAATACATTTAAATTGGGTCTTTCCCCCTGGAGATCACGGCAATTTTAAGGGTAATGCTGCTCCTAGGAAGGTTAGCTTTACTCTTGGTCACCGTGGACGTGACAGCGTGTGGCCCATCATGAATCAGGATAAGGTATTACGGATCTGGGTGCCGTTTTGTTTGTAAAATGGATTTCTTTGCAGGAAGCACTGACCTGTGACCATGTGATGTTTGCATTGTGCTTCGGAGCAGGGGATGGCTTGGCAAAGGCCCTGGTGGTTTAGAACTGATTTTATTTTCTACAATTGAATTTTGAGTTTCGGGGTCCAATCAATTTGTGTTCTTTACAAGTATAATTTTGTTACCGGTGGAATGGTTTGAATTTAAGTTTTATGGGAGTAAGTTTGCATGCCGTCTGGGTTTTTTAAAATTAATTCTTATTGGAAACATTTCATTATTTGGGAATGTATTTGTTTGGTGATAGCAGCTTGCTCATAAATGGGTTTATGATTGGATTTCCTCATGGTCTGATTGATGGATGATGGAGAAGGCACACCTGTAGCACAGTGCTCTTTTTCCCGCCCCCGCAATGATTTTGGGTACAATTGCCATGAAATACAGAAGTAGGAGACACACACACACACACACACACACACACACACACACACACACACGTGGGAGACACAGAAGTAGAGAATTTAGTTCATGTCTCTCAGTGCAATTGATTTGAATACATTCAGCTAGACTGTGTGCTTATGGGGAATTAAAGGATCAGCAGTTTACAAATGTTCCCATTATAATCGGATCTGAAAAAGAAATGACAGAACCTGCTGAGCGATGTGAGGCGATGGGGAGAGGTATCTTTTGATAGGAATCCAAATGCCTGGGATTTTCTGTAACGTGAAATGGAGTGGGTGTGCTGGGCTGGGTGGGAAGCCACCAGTTCCAGGATCAAAATCATACAAATAACCATCATAACTGCCACTTACCGAGCATTAACGGCGTGGCGAGCACTTTACTAAGAATTTATCTGCGTTGTTTCATTTAATTTCAGGAGAAGCTCCTGCAGCAGGTCGTGCTGGGCTGTCGATTGCCCGGCATTACCACCACCTGTTGTCAGGACTCTTGCATCACAGAGGAGAAGCTGGGACCTCCATTTCCCAGAATGCCTCTTCCCAGATGGTTCCCGGTTCGAGTCAGTGGAGAGAGATCCTCCCTGGAGATTGGGAAATCGGAGAGGAAGGCGAGGCCATTATTCCCCAGAAGTAGTTGCAGGCAAGCACATAGACAGACACGAGGTTCGAAGCGCCTTGTATGGACGAGCTTCCTGAGAGCTGGAGACGCAGGCAACTGCCGGAGATTCATGCATTTGTGGATGGAAACAAGGAATGTATTTTCACACCTTGCCTTCTCATACCAATTGCCATTCAAGAGGGCAGATTTTTGCATTAATGATTTTAGAAACATCTCAAATTATTCATAATAAATGGCTACTCAAAGGTTCCATAACAGGATATTAACGTTGGTCCACTAGAGGAGAGGTGGTGGAGTGGGGACTGGGAAAGCTGTAATTTATAACCTTTCTAGTGCACGTTCCAATTGTTATGATACACACGTATTCTGAGTTGAAAAGCATCCCATAAAGAGTCTGAAAATAAAATGAAAAGCTATGTCCACTTTGATACAATGGCATGTGGCATGATGTACCAGGAAAGCCATGGAACTACATGAGATGTTTCAGTCAGCTGTCATTAGGTGATGTTGCCGTGACAAACAGCCCCTACATTTCAGTGGTTGGTAAACAACACGTGTCTATGTGCCCTTCCCTTTACCTGTGACCTGCAGGTCAGATGCCACGTCTCTGCTCTGTGTGACTTCATTCTGGCAGCTGGGCTGAGGGAAGCGCTCCTGTCTAGGGCTGTGGTTCTTCGGGCAGGACAATGTGATGACGCTAGAAGCTTTGTTCAGGTGTGGCACACGTCACTAATTGTTTCCTCGGACCAAAAGGCTGACCATGCATATGCCTTTCCCTCCAACAGTCACCTCTGTGCCCTCAGACACCATGTCCTCCAGCACGTACTGCGCCTGCTCGTGGTGCCCTGCCAGGCTGGGCCCATCATGCCCTCAGATGAGTGGCCCTGACACATGGCCTTTGGAGTCTGAGAGGTGTTTCTCCTCCTGAGCATGTCTCCCCATGTGTGTGGCACGTATGACCACATCCTTCCTCCCCATGTGTGCTAGCTGGGGGATCCTCAGGCTGCTTCTGACAATCCTCTTTTGGGTCCGTGGAGGTCCTCTCCTTCTCTGAACTCTAGGCATGTCACTGCTGGAGGTTGTAAGATGGGGGAAGGGCAGGAAGGAGGAGAGCAGCCATCCCAGATGAAGCAGATAAGGAAAACCTGCATCTAACCCCTAAAGAGGAGGGAAGAAAAGATGGTCTGTTGCCAGGAGAACAATGAAGAGGTAATGACAAATGTGTGATTGTGTTATTGAATGGCATGCCCTTGAGTGTGGACAATGAGAGCCATCAGCAAGGGGAGGGGCGGCTTTTCTGTGGAGGGGATGATGGTGGCAGGGAGAAAAGCCGCAGAGACAAGGACTGCAAAGGCAGGCAGAGATCCAGTGACAGAACAGGGTCAGAGACACAGAGAAAGCCAGAGTCTGACAAGGGCCAGAGGCAGAGAGAAATGCAGGTGGAGGCAGAGTCAGAGAGCGCTTCTTCCTGTCGGCTTTTACTCAGGAGGCTGGGGGCCCTGGCAGATGCTAAGGGGGATGGTCCCAGGCAGGTGTCAGTGGGTGTTGGTAGGAAAGCTCAGGCAGTAAATGTGGATACTTGTTAAGTGTCAGTCAGTACATTCCAGTCGATAAGGGTCAATCAGTAAATATCAGCCAGCGATTTAATTTAAGCAATCCAAGAAGCACGCACGGACTGGTCAGTCTTGAAATGCCAGGCATGGTGCTGAGTGGTGGGGGATGGGAAGAGGAGATGAGGCAGAGCTCAGACTCTCATGGGGCAGGAGAACACATCATCATGAATAAAATACCACCGTTTAGCATTTTTAGGGAAAGCGCTGAGACTAGTGGCTCAGCATAGATCACCTAGCTGAAGCCTCCCAGTACCCCAGGAAGTAGGGATCAGAACTCCCATTTTACAGAGAAAGAAACTGAGGCTCAGTCAGGTTAAGTTAGTACCAGAGGGAACCAGGGTTTGTACCCAGGTGCATTAGGTTTCCAAAGGGGCTGCACTGGCCCATGGTGCTTTGCCACATCTTCAACCGGCAACAGAGGATTGGCGCATACAGGGTATGCAGTTTATCTGATGGGGTGTCATAGGAGGAAGTGAGAATTGGTGGGAGGGCAGCCCGGGAAGAAGAAACAGCCCCCGGCAAAGGCAAGGTGTTCCAGGCCCAGCTTTTATTTTTCCTGCCCAAGTCCTGGGATCAGCCATTTCTTTCAAGAGCTGTGGTTCCTTTAAGCAGAGAATGGTATTTAGGAACCAAGATCTAATTGCTCAGTGTGCTAGTTGCTATGGGGGTTTCTTTGCTTCTAGACCCTCTCAGCAGACAGAACTGGGAGATGGAGGTAAGTATTTTTATATACACATACTTACAAGACAGGTCACTTGCATGGAAAAGCCACTGGAAACAGCTTAGGTAGGTCCACAAGTTGGGTAGGGCTGGAATCTCAAGGAATCACCAGGGGAGGGCAAACAGTGTGAGCCAGGTTGATGGAGACTCAGATACGATGCTTGCCTGCTGACTCTGTAGTGGGGGTCTCAGGAAAGGAATAATGGGCTTTACTAGCACTTCTGTCTGGAAGAAAGCTGCCCCTCCAGTTCTCACCCTGATGCCAGGCAATTCCTTTCCTCCTCATTTGTCCCTGGTGCCTTTTGAGCTGCTGCCCCAGCACTGGAGCACAGACTGAGTCTGAGTAAGTTTGTGCTCAAGCTCTTTAAGAGCAATTGCCTGGGACTCCAGGAGCCCTTTCTCACTCAGCCACAATCCTGGCTGGTTTTTACAGTTAGAAGTTATAGGGACTTCCCTTCCCAGCACTGGAACCCTGGGCTGGGGGGAGGGGGGCCTGGAGTGGGACTGGGTCCTAGAGACCTCTGTAGTCGAAATACCCCTCCGGATTTTTATCCACCACACGTGGGTGTGGGACCAGCTTGTTCCATGTTTCTGCCCCTCCTACCAGTCTTGATGTGGCCCTTTCTTTAAATCCCTAGTTGTAGAACTTCCATTGAGGTAGACTTCAGGTGGTTCTGAATGATGGTTGTTCTGTAGTTTAGTTGTAATTTTGATGTGGTTGTGGGAGGATGTGAGTACCACATTTACCTATGCCACCATCTTGACCGGAAATCTGGTCTCTTGGTCTTTCACTTCCTCAGATATGTCTTGTTCTTCTCTACACCCTTTGTCTTCCTGTCTTTCTTCCTCTTGCTGCCTCTCTCTACCCCTAGTGCATCCATAACTTCTGTTTGAATCTTTTGGGTCTCAGCTTAAATGTCACTTCCTCAGGAAAGCTTTCTCTCCTTCTCCAGATGACATCAGATCCCAGTATGTTTGCTGTCAGAGCTCCCTGTACCTCTTCATGGCATTTATCTCGGTTTATAATTAAATAACTAATTGCATAATTAGCTGTTCTATGCTTATCTCCACCCTCTCCTTGCTGTAAAGGCCTCACGAACTGAAGCCCCAGCTCCTAGTTTGGTATTTGCTCAGAGGTGCTCCAAGGACACTTGTTAAAGTGGGTAAGACTAGCATGGACCACTTAGGTCAACCTGTCTTCTTCTTTCCTGGTCATGGGGATTTGCTACAACTTGAACTTGGATCCTGGTCACACTGGTATGGTAACCCAGCCTGCAGCTCTTCTGATGCATCCTGAAGCTGTATGTCCACAAAGTGAACAAAGGCCAAAAACCTGTTCCTGATATGAACTGAATATCATTTCCTTTGCCACCATCCTATAGCACAGTCTGTGCTTCTGCATTGGTTAGTTTGACCAGATAATTAGCCAAGATATTAACTTCCCACTTCCCCACCTTGTGTTTCGTGTATAGGGAGTTAGCGTAGTGCAAAAGAAGAGCCCAGAATCTGATCCTAGACTTGACTGTAGCCACTGACTATATGACTTGGGGTAAGTTCCTCTTTCTTTGGTCACCTATAAAAACAAAAGTTGGGTTAAGTTAGGGATGGAAAATATATGGCATACCTGTTTTCGTTCCCCTTCCTGTACCTTTGGCAGACAGTATTAATTGATCATTGAATTCTTTCTTGCTGACTGCAGAGAGAGCCTTAGAATTCTTCTTAATGTACTACTTTAGACAGCTACTACCAGCCTATCAGAGTTGGCACTTATGTTGCACTCTCTCTGCTCTCTGAGGACCAGATGTTCCCTAAAGTTCTCTCTCACTCAGGTGTTTGAAGATTTTGCTTCCTCGGTTGTTCCCATCAGCCTTTCTAAGGAAAACCTGTCAGTCAGTGCTCAGCTCTCTCAAAAGCCTCCTGCCTCTGACACCCTCCATTACAACCATGGGAACTACTCCATCCTAAGCATTTTTGCCAATCTTCTCTCCATTGTGTTGTGGAAGACAGCTGCATGCAGGCCAGTCTCAGAGGTCCCCAAACTGACCAGAGCTTCAATTCAATGCATCTGAGCACGTGTTGAGCAGTAAATCTTTAATACTTAAAGAAAGTGACTTGAGCCCTCTCCTTCTTTCAATGCCTTCCCCAGGATTTCTGCAAATTTCTAGGGCAATTTTTGTTCTCATGCTTACCTTTCAATTATGACTTTTTGCTTCCCCTGACTTCTCATTCATGCATTTGCCAAATCCCCTCATTAGCTGTCCCTCTGTGTCCATGCTGGACAAAGCCTCTTTTTTCATTTATTCCTCTTAAAGCACCATCACCACACGGCCGCTGTCCTGCATTAGACTTTTCCTGAAGGTTTGGAGTAATGGGAGCGGGGAGGGCAGAACAGGGGTTACAGCACAGAATAGCACAGTATTAGAAAGGCTTTCAGCTTGAAAATGAGCCATCTTGTTTCTCCAAGTCCCGCACTGTGCCAGAGATGGCCTACCTTTCCTCCTCAGGCCCTCAGCCTACTTGCTGAGTCTACCATCTCCTACACCACTTTTCACACGCTCTCCAGTTCCCTTTGTTTTCCCAAGAGCTGTATGCCTCCTCCCCTGGACTGTCCAGAAGACCTTGAACCTTTCCTTACTTTATACAATTCAGCTCCCTCTTTGAGGTATCCACTTCTTCTAGACCAGGCCTTTGGGAGCATTACATTTCACTCCAAAGAAGTGCCTCCCTGTATTTTCTTAAATGAAAAGCTATGTCCCCTGATAGGAATTTTGTCATTCCTCTAAGATGTAAAAGCAGCTATAGTCAATTCTTATTATGAATGGCCATCACTGTTTCCTCTTGATACCAAAGATGAATAAGAGGCATCCTTGCCCTCAAAGTGCTCACAGCTGGGTGGTGGACATAGACAAGTAAACCATCAGTTACCTTATGAGGTGAATAGTGCTGGAGAGAGGACCAAGTAAGATGAACGCAGACCCATTTGTAGGAGTGGAGTCAGAAAAAGCTTCCCAAATGGACGTGTGCCAGAGGTGAGTCACGCAGGCTGTGTAGGAGTTAGAAGTTAGACTAATGAAGGGTGGAGGAAGAGGTAAGGCATTTCAGGCAAAGGAAACCGCATGCTTGAAGGTAGGGAGTCTTGATAGAGCGCTGTGAGGTCGACAGTTCAGTTCTCCTCCAGTACAAAGAGTAAGGTAAGACCTGGGGCTTGGGACATAGGCAGGGGCAGGTGTCAGGGGACCTTGCCATTAATTTGGAGAGTGACATGGCTCTTTTAGGAAGACCACTGGACAGCCACGGTGTGAAATCTAGATTGGGGCAGAGAGAGAGGGTTGATGGGGAGTCCAGAAAAATATTTCTTGCTAGTCTCTGGGAGGATTAAGGATCTAATCAAGAGCAGTGGCACGTCTGATGGAGGCAAGTGTGGATGTGAAGGACATTTAGGGAGTGAGAGTGGGTTGGATTGGTTCTGCTCAGGTAGATGTGAGTTTGTCACTGCTCTGAAAGCTCTAGAAGTGGGCAGCAGAGTCTGCAATGAAAACATGAATGGAGAAAGACCAGAAATGCAAACTCCCCAGGTAAAGCCAGGCTCAGGAGCCATGGAAGTGTCTAGGTCAGGGGTGGGCAAACTTTTTGACTCGAGGGCCACAATGGGTTCTTAAACTGGACCGGAGGGCCGGAACAAAAGCATGGATGGAGTGTTTGTGTGAACTAATATAAATTCAAAGTAAACATCATTACATAAAAGGGTACAGTCTTTTTTTTTTTTAGTTTTATTCATTTCAAACGGGCCGGACCCGGCCCGCGGGCCGTAGTTTGCCCACGGCTGGTCTAGGTTCTGGGAACAAGGAACTGACAATCAAGCTCAGGGAAGTGCAGGCAACTTCTTCTGAATGATTTGTGTACTGCTAAAGCCAGATTTATTAGGTCCT
>NW_005360425.1:714603-733169 GCF_000412655.1 Myotis brandtii | reverse complement strand
CCAGAAGTGAGGGGAGAATGGCTTCAAGTCTATCTTATGGGACTCCAAAGCTACCACATCCCATTGTCTCTTTGTGTTACTGGGAAAGGCTTTCCCCTGACTCTGGATGGTTCTTCCTGTGAAAAGAGTTCACTTAGAACTCTGGATCCCTTTGCACCCTGTTTATTTTTGCTACCCTGGGGAAATGGAATGACTCTTGTCTTACCAATCAGTACATGTAGGAAGAACCAGGGGGCATGCCTGTGAAGTGCCTCTTCTCTCTTGGGAGTGACCTGGCCCGGAGGAGAAGCCAAGGGCTCTACCCCACTGTATGTCTGGATGGACCGGCCTCCCATAGAGAAGTCTGTCCTGGCCAGGATCACTGTGACACTAAACCCAGGAATCAGTCTCCCTCCTGTCCTCTCTCACAATAAGCTCCATTTTCCACATCAGCTTCTATTAGGAGTCATGCCAATATTTTGATTTCCATCTGTTTTATTAAATCTTTTTTCAGGACTGAGCCAAGAAGAAGGCTGTTGCTTGTTGGGAAGCCCTTGGAGACCCCAACATGGCAATGGTTACTAACAACAGAAATAGTAATAACACCAGTAAGGATAATAATAGAAATAGTTCCCATTTATGGAGATTTTACTATGTGCTGACATCCTTGCATGGATTACCTAGAAACCCTGGCAACAGCCTGAGGAAGTAGGAGGTATTATTATCTCCACTTGACAGTTAAGGAGACAAATTTAGAGTGACTTGGGTGTTAAGCGACACACCAAGTCACACATCTAGTCCATAGTAGAACCCCCCTCTAGCCAAGACCAAAGCCAAGACCTAACCCCCAGGCTGTCCAGCCTTCAGGAGAGGAAATGGTCCATAGAGATGGTGTCAATAGGGAGGGCTTCCTGGGGGAAGGGTGAACAGAGGCCCTGAGCTAAATCCTGAAGGACAAGCAGATAAGTACTTTGAGCTGTTAGTTTAGCAATTTTGTTTTGTTCTGTTCATTGGCAAGTCCCAGTGGTGTGCTCAATAACTCTTGGGTGCCTCTCCCTTGAATTTAGATATCATATCATTTGTTTAACTTGCTGAATAAAGTAATTAGTACCTGGGAGCCTGCCTGCCTGGCAGAATATATTGGTGCAGCAAACGAAGTTTATGCCTTCGGGCCGTGCGGTGGAATTTGATTTAATTTGTCTCAAGGTTAGGGAAGACGATGGGGGACTTCGGTATCTCCTTCATCTCCGTCACGGAGTTAATTCATTGCAAGGGTGGAGGGAGGCGGCACTGGGCCGTTTCGGCACTAATGGGACTCCAGAAGCTTTCCCACTGGAGTCGGACTTGCTTTATGATACGGCTGAGCAGCAACACACGCCCTTCCTGGGGAGATGCTGCCTTTCTGAGTCACAGCGACTCGGCCTGGGACAGGGCCCTCTCCAGCCCGTCCCACTGTGGTGGCCACTGCTATGGCCTTTGCCCACAGACTGTGAGCTCCTCGAGGTGGGGACTTGGTTTTATTCATCTCCATGTCTCTGTCCCAGGTGAACTAAAAGAAGGACTGTGCCTTCCGTCTACCCTGTCCTGTCGCCTATGAGAGGTGATAGTTCCCACCTTGGCCCTACCTCTGCTTCATCCAGCCCACATCCTCTCGGCCCACTGCACATGCCCCCCATCTATGCTGTTCTCCGGGCTGTTTCCCTAGTCCATGCCATTGCTCTCTGACTCTACCTTTCTAAATTCTCTACACCCTTTTGGATTTGGTTCTAACCTACCTTTCTCTACCAGGGGTGGGGAATGTTTGGCCCGCAGGCCAAATAAGGCCCACGAAATCATTTGGTCTGGCCCTGCCAAGGCATTAGGGGTGAGTTCATTAAATGTTTGATCAGAGAGAGCAGGCTAATTTTTAAGTTGATAATTTTGTATGGCCCACGAATGATGTTATAAATATTCAAATGGCCCGTGGCAGAAAAAAGGTTCCCCACCCCCACTAGCTCTTTCTTCCCTGGGCTGTTCCAGATTGTAGAGCGTTGAGAAGACAGTGCATTTCAGAGGTTAAAGGCACAGGCTCTGGAGCCAGACCGCCTGAGATCAAATTCCAGCTGCATTGCTTCTTTGTTGTGTGATCTTGAGCAAGTTACTTAACCTCTCTTTGGCTCATTTTGCTATGTGCCCCTTAAGGGTTAAACTATCATAATGCTGGTCTCTCCTTCCATTCTCTGTGCTTCCCAAGGACTCCTCACCCTCAGGATGTGTGCCTTGTCCTGTCACCCTCTCTGCACCTTGGTCCACTGGTTCCAGGTCTAGCAGGCAGGCTGGACCTTCCCCCGAGGGCCTTGACAACAGTTAGTAGATCTCAGTCAGCCTGAAAAAAATGCAGTGTGGGCTCGCCAGCATGTCCCTTCTCCTGCTCTTGGATCTCCTGGGGGAGCTGAAGTAGGTGTGAGGCTGACCCGTCTCCTTCCCAGTCACCCACAGGATGTCCTTGCCCAACTTCAGCTTCCTTGGGCTGAGTGCTCCGTGGCAAATGTTGGCCTTTCCAGGTACAAAAATCAGGGGTCCTGCCCAGAGGGGGCAGTGAGGGAAAAAGCGATGCTCAGAGATCTTAACCTGATGGCAAAGTACCTTGTCTTCCAAACTCAATGCATTGGAGAGGGGTCTGTGAGGAAGATGGGCAGACTCCAGGGCGCCATCCTGCTCCGTGGTCTCTGCAGAGCTGCAAAGGGAAGGAGGGTGAGGGCTGCTTCCAAGGCAGAGTTATGACTTAGGGGGAGGGGGAGACAGGTTTTGGGCTCAGTAGCAGGGTGACCATTCTAGCAGCTAGAGCTGCCCCAAAGTGTCAGGAGCTTTGTAAGATAATGAGCTCCCCGTCACTGGAGAGGTTAGGTACAGCTTTGTATGGGGTCTGCTGTACTGATAGCATTTCTTAAGAGCTTTCTATGTGCTAAGTCCTGCTTTAAGCCCTTTATTATCTCATTTAATCTTCACCACAACTTTATAAGTGTAGGTGCAATAATCAGTTCCCTCAGAGTATAAATAAGGAAGGGAAAGCCCGAGGGTTTATGTGACATACCCAAGTCAGGCAGGACAGGGTTCAGTCCTGGCTGGACCACTTGCTGTGTATCACTGGACATGTTAGCCCATCCCCTGCCCTAGGCCCTCACCGCCCCATATATGCATGGCCTCATCTGTGGACACGTTACTTTTGATTCCTCTAAGCCTCAGTTTCTGCACCTGGAAACCCAGGATTTCAAAGTAAGTGTCTAGCAAATATGAGCCACCATTAATCTTCGGTGAAGTCATTGCCTCAGGTGAACACTGGCTTCCACATCTTCTTTCTGATCAAGTCACTGTGGTCCTGGGCTGAATCAGGCTCCAAGCTTTCCCTTCACCTAGTCACAATCTTAGCTCTGCTAGGAAACACCAAGAGGATTCTCCTTCCCTCCCTCCCTCCTTCTTTCTTTTCTCTCTCTCTCTCTCTCTCTCTCTCTCTCTCTCTCTCTCCTTCCTTCTCTCTCTTTTTCTTTCTTTTTTCACAAAGATTTTTTTTTTTTAATCTCAAAGAGGGTTGTTCTTCAGGATGTTCATTAGATAACCAGAAAAAAGGTTCCTTGATCAAAGCAGTTTGGGAAACAATGGGTTAAAACAAAGCTAAACAGATTATTTGCTGCAGGACTTCTCAGAGCTTGTAAATGCCAATGTGTCTTGTGACTCTCCTAGAGAAGGTTACTCACAGTATATAGCATTTCCCAAATTTACTTCATCTTGTACATCTCTCCAGCCTTTGAGTTTTGGTATTACGGCCCAGGACTGTTTGCTAATCACTTCCGGGAAAGCTCAAGTCTCTGGCTATTGATAAGGAGCAGGGAGAGCGATTAAGACAGGAGACTCTCATGACAGCTCACACCAAACATGAAAGCTGCCAGGAGAATGGCCTTCCCCAGCTCTTGGCCAAGTGTAGGCACGCAAGTGCATGGCCTGGCTCACTAGGTGCTTTTTATGCCGGTAGCAACATGCAAGTAGAAGTGATAGCAGGTACTGTGCCCCAGACCTGGAGCGTTCGGGTTTCATATGTACTTTCTACCACTCAAGCCTGCCCCCATGTGCTTTAGTTCTCTGTCCTGTGCACAAACATTTTCCAAGCTTGGTTCCAAGATCTCAGGCTACAAGAATGCCAGGATCATCCAGTCTTTTCTTCATTATCATTTGTGGATCACCAAGATTCTTAACGACCGAGATGTGTTCTTCTCGCTCACCTGGGTGTTTATTAATTCTACAGATTCAATACATTTCGTGTCTACCAAGAAAGCACAATAGATAAAATATTCCTAAGCATGCCCCTTTCTTATTACCTCGCCTCATTATTTATCCCTATTATAATACAGCACATTTCCTCCTAATCACTGGTTCATTTGGAAATCATGTCTTGAAGACAGCTAGGGAAAGAGATTGGGGGCTTTTTGGGGGTAAATGGTGGAGGCCTCTATCTCCAAGCTTCAGCTCTGGCTGTGCCAAGGGGTGCTTGGTGGGGGGTGGGGGTCGGTCATCTTCCAGCCCAGGAAGGGTCCAGCCACCCAGTTCTGACCTTGTGGCCGTTGGGCACTTTGGAAAAGGAAAAAAAGGAGTCAGCATCAGCCCCAGCGTAGTTTGCTTCCCTCCTAATCGGTGTCAGGGTCCCAGACACCAGGGCTATAATTACTTATGCTGTCGAGAGAAGGGAGTCCTTAAAGTGATTTATCATGGAGGTGACAGAAAATGACAACTGCTCGTCACTTAAAACAGCGAGCCTGCCAGATGTTGACCACGCAGGTGTGCGCATGTGGGGGTGCGGCATCCCATCTCTATAGGACTTCATTGGCCGCGTTATTAAAGATGAGCCCTCTGGGGAGATCCCCTCCAGGGAGAGGCATCCCATGGCATCTATTAGGCATTGGTCAGAGTTGGGTGGGCCCTTCTGAAAGGTTTTAAAAACATTCTATCAAACTCTTACTATACCAGGTGCTCTGCTGAGTGCTTTGTGTGTATCATCTCAGGACAGCTGGTCCGAGGCAGATATTATCTCTCAGGTGTGCTGACAACCCCTGGAGGCAGAGGGCCCCATAGCTGGGGCCAAGAGAGCCACGCCCATGTACCCACTCCAGGGATGCGAGTTGATGGTCAGGTTTAAGATTCCAGAGGCATGAGCACTGAGGCTCTCTATGCCCTCGCATTGAACCTCCAACTCATAGGTGTCCCCGGACTCATTACGTCAGTGCGGCAGCTGGAATATTCTTTTCTGTCTTTTCTCACAGTCTTTGTTTTCCTTGAGCTGGTCTCTTGCACAGAAAAAGCCATCTGCACCACGGCCCTCCTCTACCTCTCTGTTCTTAGGGACACCCTCTCACGTGCCCTGTGAGTGTAGCGGTGAATAACAGCCCCGCTGCAGTCAGACTGCTGGCATTGTAATTCCACCTCCATTTGTTAGCTGCGCGACTTCGAGAAAATTATTTGACCTCTCTGTGCCTTGGCTTCCCCATTGATAGAATAAAGGTACTGAGAGTATCCACCGGAGGGGTATTACAAGCAAGGAGGGAGTTAATGTGTGTAAAGTGCTTAAAAGGTCTTTGTGTGTTAATTATGATTACGTCCTTCAGTTAACTCCGAGGCAAATGTTTGGAAGTGATGCATATGTTTATTACACGGATTTGATGGTTTCATGGGTGTATGCATTTATGCCCACACTTATCAATTTGTATATGTTAAATATGTGTGATTTTTGCACACTAATTATGCCTCAGGAAAGCTGTTAAAAATGAAATAAAACTCAATAAAATAATGTCATTAAAAAATAGATAGTAAAGAAACAATGTTTTGAGCACCTACTAGGGGCCGGTGCTGGAACTGTCGCCAGGACTACCCCGGACACCCTCAGAAGCATGGCCTTGGCCCTCAGTGCACTGTGTCTCGAGAAAGCAGACAGCAGTCCGATAATCATGCACATAATTATATATTGAAAAGCCTAACGAATGCTGCAAAGAGAAAATACAGAAGTGAGGAGGGCACATGGCAAGGGGATGTGACCTTGAGTGGGAGGTCAGGAAGGCTTTCCTCGGAAGTGATGTTTAAGCAAACCTGAAAGACAGTAAGGGGTCACCAGACAAAGGGAGAAAAGAGGAAAATGTTCCAAACCCAGATGTTTCTGGAATGATGGGGTGAAAGCAATAGGAATCCAGGGGAAACCATACTTCGAATGTTGAATTTTGAATTTTCCTGGGCTAGCCACGTGCAGTGCGATACTCTCTTGTGATGCTGGGCAGGTGCAGTGAGCCGCAGCTCCCAGGCAGCCGTGCGATCATGAGGTTAAAACAATGGGTACTCTACAGCGTCTTCATTATATTAGATGATTTTGCACAACTGCAGGCTAATGTAAGTGTTCTGAGTACATTCAAGGTAGTCTAGACTAAGCTACGAGGTTCAGTAAGTTAGGTGTATTAAATGCATTTTTAATTTACTATAGTTTCTACTTACGAGGGGTTTATCGGGACATAATCCCATAGTAGGTTGAGGAGCATCTGTAAACCAAAGAATGGGGGTGGGGAGAAAGCATGTGCAAAGGCCCTGGGGTGGGAAGAAGCATGCATTTTTGCAGAGCCAAAGGAAGACAAACGTCGACAGGGCAGAGAATGGGGTGAGTGATGTTCGGGGGATGTATTTATTTCCTGGCTTCTTCCTGCCCCTTCTCTTACTTCTCTGAGAGAGGATAAACGATTATCTGACTAATGAGTTTGGGAGCGTGCTGGGCTCAGTCACATCCTTCGTCTCCATTAGGGACCTTCTGCCTGCCGTCCCACTGCTCCCCGTGGCTGGATGTGTGAGGCCATTTGATGCTGAGAGTGGAATCAGGGAGCTCAGTGTTGTCACTCCATTATAGAGCTGGTGTTCTGACCTCTGCCTGCTGGACTCCCTAAGTTCTATAGTCAGAGTTCAGTGTGTCTGTTTGGAGGGCTGGTCAAGTGTTGAATAGCAGACATTTTTAATGCAACCTCTGTTTTTCATTCATGGTTGGAGGCTGGGGGAGGAGGAGAGGATCTGGGAGCCTCTTTAATATTGAGTGCTCCACGAATTCAATTACACTTTTCTCCGCCAGAAAGTTAACCAATTGTAATGGAATGCATCAACAATTTAAATGGTATTGCTGCTGCTGCTCCAGGAGAAGTTTCGGGCTCTCTCTGCTTTTGCCTCTTGGAGCCCACACAGCTTTCGTGTTTGGCTCTGGCCCAGAGCCTGAGGGAGCCCCTTACTCTTTTACCCCTACACAGATGGCAAATGACCTGAGCCCATCCATCCCTCTGTAGCTCATTATAGAAGGGTGCACCTTCCATCTCATTTCGTCCTCATGAGAATCTCCGAGGGAGGAGTGCTGTCCTACATTACAGAGAAGGTGACTGAAGGTCACACAGGGGAAGGTACTGGCCCAGGGACACACAGGGAAGAGTGGACAGGCCAGATTTGAGCCTAGTCTCTGATTTCAAAGGCCATGCCGCCGTCTATGGGGAGCCTGATTTTACTAGTCAGGGATCACTCATTACTAGTCTATGAAAGACAAATGGAGGTGCCTCAGAAAATAAGAGCAGAAGCTTCAGGAACCTCAGGCCGGGAACCAGGGACACACTGAGCTTGAAGACCCTCATTTCCTCTCACCTGTTTGCTCCCTGTACTCTCACAGCAGGTGGGCTTTTTGCACTTAGTGAGGAATAGGGCCACACAGCCCCAGTTTCCTATTCTGCCTGTTCCAGAACAACTAATAACCTCTCAGCTTAAAGATCCCTTCCTCAGGGAAGCCCTCCCAGATTGCAAGGCTAGGTCTTCTTGACTTTCTCCGCCATTGTACTGACCTCAGTTTTTAACTGCATAACTGTGTGGTTATTTGATTCATCCATGACTCCTCCATGAGATTCTAAACATTGTGAGGACAGCGCCTGACACATTCCTGGCACTTCGTAGGCACCCATTGAATAAAACCAATAAGTGAAGAAGAGGGGCAAAGGTGTTTCAGACAGAGGGAGTAACACATGCCAAAGCCCAGAGGAGAGAAGGAATCTGAAAGTATAAAAACAGACAAGTCAAGAGACGAGGCCAAAGGCAAGGAATAGATGGTTAAGACGCTGTCAACCCAGGTAAGGATTTTGGACTTTCTTCCAGGTGCAATGAGAAGGTTTCGCAAGGTTGTACGCAGGGGAGCAATGAGGTGGGATTCGTGTTTTAGCAAGATCATTTTGGTTGTTGCCAGGGGTGAGACTGGAAGCAGGGAGACCAGGAAGGAGGCTATTGCAACAGCCCAGGCAAGGGATAAGGGTGGCTTGGAATAGAATGGTGGCAGTGGTGTTGGAGGGAAATGGACACATTTGGGAATAGAAGGACAGGACCTGGTGTGGGAGTGAGTTGAGCAGGGTGTCAGGGAAGATGCTTGGGTTTCTAGTCCAGGCGGCAAAGGGCTGAGGGGCTGAGCAGGTCTGTGGTCAGTCTGTGCTAATTCACAGTGGCAGGGTGGAGGCCTGGTTCCCACAGGGCACTTGACCTCCCACACATCTTAAAGAAGTCCTTTGCGCTTGACTCCTGACACTGGCTGCATTCAAGGGCTTAGTGGCTCCGCCCAGTGTTCCCCTCAATAGGTAGAATTTATTCCATTACAGATGGCAGTTCTCGTCCAACTGTCTGGCCACCTGAAGTCCCACCTGAGTCAGCTACAGGAGCTCAAGAAATCTTTGCCAGGCTGCAGTGCAGAGAAAGACACCCTCATGTGGGCAACCAGAGAGACAGCACCTTCTCAGTCTGGAAGCCCAGCTGGGTCAGAACAGAAGGCTTAGGAGCTATGGAAAGAGCTAGCTTGGACTTGTTTGCACAATCCCATATGTAAGCACCAGGGGGCACCCTTGAGTCTTGAGAAAGAGCATGGGCCAAAAAGAAGTTGGGCCTCTTTACTATAGTACCTTTATCTTGAGTGCATTTTAATAGACTCAGGGGATTTAATTCCCAAAGGGGTAACACAGGAGGCTGGGGTTGATTAAATGGAAAGCATTCATCCAACAAATAGTTGTTGAGACCTTACTATGCAGGCCTCTGGGGTGCCATGGGTATTGGAAGATCTGGACTTGCTACTAATCTACCAGGTAAACTTGGACAAACCTCTTCTTATTCTTGGATTAGTATTCATAGGAGCCACACTTTATGGAATCATTAAGTTGGTACCGATCACTTTAACCCTTCACAATGGTCCTTTGCAGTAAGTAAGATTATCCCTATTTTGAGGAAACTGAGTTTGGAGAGATGAAGTAATTTATCCAAGGCCACATGGGAGCTAGGTAGAGCTGCAGTTCAAACCCAGTGCTGAAGATCAAAGGTGAATGCCATGGGGTATCTTGGCAGTGAAATATCATGAAAGAATTTGAAATAGGAAGATGACATGATCAGATTCTTTATGGAAGATAGATTGAGTAGTGGAGTGACCAGATAGGAGTGATACTGGTCCAGGCCAGGGATGAGGACAGAGTCCACAGACCTGGATATGCATGCCAAAGGTGAATCCCTCGAATGTGGGGTCTGAGCGAACAGTGGGGTGGAGGATTCTGAGGATGTCAGTTATGTGGTAGGATGGTGGAGCCATTGGCAGAGACAAGGAAAGTGCAGGAAGAGCAGGGTTTGCAGGGGTAGGCAAACTTTTTGACTCGAGGGCCACAATGGGTTCTTAAACTGGACCGGCAGGCCGGAACAAAAGCATGGATGGAGTGTTTGTGTGAACTAATATAAATTCAAAGTAAACATTATTACATAAAAGGGTACGGTCTTTTTTTTTTTTTAGTTTTATTCATTTCAAACGGGCCGGATCCGGCCCGCGGGCCGTAGTTTGCCCACAGCTGGTTTAGGGGAAGATGAGAGCCCTGCAACCTAAAGGTGCCCAGCCAGGCTGTTTGGTGAAGGCAGCGATGTCTGAGCGGGCCCCAGTCTTCGTTGGTGTGAATCCTATCTTTCTTTAATGGCTTCTCAGGCAGGGGCTGGATTTCCCTGTTTAGTCTTTAAGAATCATTTGAAATTGTGTGTGAGAGTATGTGTGTGTGTTTATTTCTCAGCTTTTAACCTTGCCAACTTATGCCTCTTAAATATTAATTACCTCTCGGGCTCTGACAATTCTGCTTTCTTAAAACAGCCTCAGCAGGCCCTTCTGTTCATGAAAGACTGAGTGTGTGGATGTCTGTGCAGAAGGCCTCTGGACAGCACCGGTCCTGGGATAATTAGCCGGGGAGGCCGAAACTCCGGAGCAGACAAGGTGACTCAGGGTTGGCAGCCATAGCTTCTCCACAGCAGAGCCTTGGTCTCCAGGCAGGAGATGCTGGGCTAAGCTGCTGGCCAAGCTGCCTCTTGTCCCCTCAGGCCTAATGAGAAGAGACAGGCCAACCATAGTGCCTGCTGGGTGAGGGGCAGAGGTATCCATGGGACCAGGTGGGCTCTGCTCTAGGTAGATTGACAACCCCCTAGTCCCTTAGTATTGGAGACGAGAGAGCACTATGGCAGTCACCAAGCTCCCCACTTTCTGGAACCAACTCTGGTTTTCAGAACTGAGCCTTCTTCCAAGACAGAGCATGGGTAGTTGGGGCAGCGCTGGTGGGGGAGGGGGGGGTAAGAGTGGGGCCTTCAAGAGGTGTGAAAGGTCAGGGCTTGTCCTTTATGGGTGTGGGTGTGGGTAGCAGATATGTGTGAAAAGTGTTAAGAGCCATTCTCCCCCCCCCCAAGAGTGGTTTAAATTAGTGGTTAAAAGATGAGTAGGGGAGAAAAGAGAATTTTACCTCTACTCTTCTGAGCTCTTGGCTGAAATTCCTGTCATAAAAGATAGATTAACAAGAGAAAGACAGAAGTTTATTAACATGTATAACTCACAGTCTACATGGGAATACCCAGGGAAAAACGAGTGACTCAGAGAAGTGGCTTAGAACTCAGATTTAAATGCCATCTTCAGCTACAGGAAAACGGAAGAAAGTTGCAGGGGAGGCCAGTTTTTGGGGGTGGGGGTGACCAGGAAAAGCACAAGGAGTAAGAGTTTGGTTTGTTGTGTAGATTTAAGCTGGTGCCTTCTTCACTGAGAAGGGTCTAAAGTTGTCTCTGGGGATTCACCTTTATCCTGCCTGGTACAGAGGGCAGGAGAAACACCTTTATGTTCTGCTTTAGGCAAATAAGGGAGGACAGAGGGCTTTTCTTGTAGCTGCTTTTTCTCAGTTGCCTTAAGCTCAACGAGGCAAAGAGGCATATTCGGGGGTGGCGCATTCTATTTGGAAGCTCTATCTGTCTAGCACATTTGATTGATTTCCAACTCCCTTTCTCCCTTTCTGTGTGACTGTGGGCAAGTTACTCATTCCCTGTAAAGTTGGGTTTATGTAAAATGGGGAGAATAACAGCTGTCCTCCCAGAGTGGTTGCCCTGCCTTGATGAGATTGTAATTGTTCGCAGGGGCTGTCATTAAAAACTACCACAAACTGGGTGTCTTAAACAAGACAAATGTATTGTCCCACAGATCTGGAGTTTGAAGTCCGAAGTCAAGTGTTGTCAGGGTTGGGTCATCCTGATGGCAGGATCTGGTCCAGGCCTCTCTCCTTGGCTTGTAGATGCCCTTGTGGCATTCCCCCGATGGGCATGCATGTCTCCACATTCCCCTTTTTATAAGGACACCAGTGACATTGAATTAGGACCCACCCTAATGACCTCATTCTAACTTGATTACCTCAATAAAGATCCCATTTCCAAATAAGGTCACCTTCTGATGTACTCTGGGTTAGGACTTCAACATATGAATTTTTTTTTGGGGGGGGGGGGAAGGCACACAATCAAACTCACAACAGAGATATTGCAAGCAAAACACTTAATACAGGGTGCAGAATAAGCATCAACATCGTCTCATTTCCAGCCCATTTCGTGTTCTGTTTTAGCCTGTTCCACAATGCTTCCTATCCTATTCATTCCTACTCTAATCTCTATCTTCTATCCTTCCTGACCTGTGGATTCAATCACCATCCCCAAGGCAGAAAAGGATCCTACTGGTGAATGGTGTGACAAAGTTTGGGATCATTGGGTGTTTGGACCGCAGGTCCAGGGTGCTGGTCTGAGCCTAAGGTCCCGGTTGATAAGTGAAGCCTGACTCTTTGCATCTTTGATGGTCTGTACTCTGAGACTTGCTCACCTGTTTCTAGATAAGGATGTGGGTAATGGTTAAGAGTTTACCAGTGATTCTCAACCTTCTGGCCCTTTAAATACAGTTCCTCATGTTGTGACCCAACCATAAAATTATTTTCGTTGCTAATTCATAACTGTAATGTTGCTACTGTTATGAATCGTAATGTAAATATCTGATATGAAGGATGGTCTTAGGTGACCCCTGTGAAAGCGTCTTTCGACCACCAAAGGGGTCGAGACCTACAGTTTGAGAACTGCTGGTTTAGACCCTCATATTTAAGTACTTCCTAGCTCAGGAATTGGCAATCTGCAATGAGCTGCTACATACGTTGCTGCAACTGGCTATTAGTATTATTATTACATGGCTGTTAGCATCACTATTATACAACCCCACAGAGCCATGTGCTCTTAGCTGGGGGTGTAATCAGGGCCAAGGGCCCGAGTGCTCATGTTGGATGGTGGAACTTGGCTTCTCTAAACCTATGCGATCTTCCTGTCTCGGAAAATCTCCTCTGTCTACTTCTGGTTGATATAGACAGCTGTGTGGTCTCTCTAGTTTTTATTTCCAGGCTGCCCCAGACCTGGATCTCACACCTGCCCTTGTTTGCACCATCTCACTTAACAGCTATTTATTGAGAACCTATTATGTGTACAGAAAGTCATCATCCTTGTCTTCAAATTCCTCCTCCTCCTTCCATTCCTTATATAATGGGCGCTGGTACATGGGGCCTTATGGTTTTTGAAGCTGAAAACTTCCTTTAAAAATTATGCCCAGTCTCTGTCCCTTTGTTCTTGGCCACACCTCGAGTGGGCCCCGGTGGTTATATAAAGGAGAAGCAGTGCTCTCCCTGCTTCTTGGAGAAGACCTCAATGCAATTGCCTCAGGCTGAGATGTTAGGCGCACTGCTTAGTAATGTAAATCAGGAGGGTATTTTAGCGGAATGGTGCCTCTGCAAATTTCTTTAGAGAAATGTTTCCTTTCTAATTCTGATCCAGAGCTAGTGCTGGTAGATGGTAGCATTTGTACTGAGATGGTGAGATTTCCCCTCCAGCCTGTTGTTGGAAGGAAAGGTGGAACTGGGAAGGCAGGGAACACAGATAGGACATGCAGCCCGATCTTCAGGTCTCTGCTGGGGAAAGAATGTGGAAAGGGCTGGGGCTGGCCTCAGCGGGCACAACCTGGCCATACTCTTAAAACCCAGACTTTGGGAAACGTGTGGGGTTGTCTTGTTAGGGACCCCAGGCCAGACTTCATGCCTGTGGGAGGCTGTGGGGTCAGTTTCAGTGATATTCCAACCGTCGATTATTCAGTTAAGATTTGAGGACTTGGGAGGCAGGTCTGTGCTTGGAAAGGGAAGGTGCCTGGCAGCCAGGCAGAGAACCAGTTCAGTAAGAGGCTTTGAAATCAGGTTTGGGCCTGGATGTTCCAAGAGTGGCCACTCTTAGTAGCTCTGCATTATGATTGATGCTGTTCTTCCTTCCATTAGTTCCAGATCTTCAGGAAGGTCTTGCTAAAGTTCTTACCTGTTGGCTGCAGTGATGTAGGCAGTCGGGGTTGGTGGATTGGAGGAGGAGATGACCCATGGTACAGAAGCAACAGCTAAATCCTGAGGGAGGGAATCAGAGGTGGACATCCAGTGGCATCAGGAGCGGACAACTGGGCTCAGAAGCCTTGTGACCTCACTGGAGACCATGCAGTTTGCCTTGGAGTGCCCCAGGCTGTACCTTGAGAAACCCAGGAGGGGCCAGAGGGAAGGTTGAGGGTTTAATTTCCAGCAGTTAGGGGATGCTCTCCTGGATTAGGCAAAATGGCTGCCTGTCACTCTTCATTTCTTTGCCTGTTAAACAAAACCACCTGGTAATGACCTTATACTTCCTTTTATCTTGGAATATTTCACTGTCGCCTTTCCCATGGTTGACATTCAGGATCTAAGTAAATTTAATATCTCTTTGGCCTAATGATGTTGAACATGACAGGGAGCACTAAAATAATACCTCTTGTGACAAACTGTCTAGAGAAAAACCCAACCCTTAGGTACTCATGAACCGGTGCTGAAGGTCTCAGATGCCCATAGTTCGCAAGGAGGAGAGACAAGGAGACCTCCCAGGACAAGCATCCCTGAAGTAGGGGTCACAGTCATGATGACAGGTGACATCTTGGCAATTCTTGTCATGATGGTGAGAGGGGGATTGAAACGGAAGGTGATGGTGCAGAGTTGCAATGGGGGAGGGAGGCTTTCTCTTCTCCCTCAAGCATATCCTGAATGTCCACTTTTGCATTTGCAGGTCACACCTATTTTCTAGTTTCTATGGTGGTTCATTCAAAAAAATCTCTAGGGCTTCCACGTGCTAGATGCCCCAACTGTGCTTGATGGTTGCTAGTACCAGGATGGCTCTCTGTGGGGGGAGTGGGAGCTGCGGCTCAGGGCAGGAGCTAGCTGTGTGTAGCGAGGTAGCAGATTAGAAGCAAGTCCCCTCTGAGAGGACCTATATAGGAAACGATCACAGAGGAAGGAGTGAGAAGAGACTCCAAGGAGAAAAACATTCAGTGCATGAACCAACCACCTCGCACACCTTTGGAGCCCTGAAGGCGCCATCTCCTCTGTGAAGGGGAGGCATGGATCAAGCGGCACTTTACTTGGAAAATTCAGGTCAACAGCCTGCATTTGCACAATGTGCAGCCAGCTGCCTGTTGGTGCACAATGTATGCCAGCTCATATCTGTAGGTGATTGGCACACGGAGACTCTGCCCCTGGTGGGAGGTTGGTGCTTTCCACATGACTCGGTGTGGCTCTATACAAGAAGATCCTCAAAGCATAGAAGAACAGGCTGTAAGTCACATGGTTTGGAGAGAATCAAGGGGCCCTAGAATAGTGGTTCTCAGAACCGAGGAGACAGTGAGCCCCACCCATCTGAGCTGGGACGTTTGGATTCCAGGGAGAAGGAAGCTGGGCGGAGCCCAAGGAGAGATCGACAATCTCTTCTGCCCATCGGACTGCTGCAGGGCTGACGTCCTTTTTCCAGAAATAACACAAAGACAGAGTCTACAACTTTTCCTTTGAATGGGAATTGAGTTTTCCAGGGAAGGACATTTAATAAGTTTCATTCAGGAAGTCTCTGTTTCCAATAAAGACTTAACAAAGTTAATTAGACTAAACAGCAATTATCGTGTCTCCTCATTGTTCAATTATCTGCTGAACTGGTATTTCCTGATTAATTTTCTGATTAAAATGTATTAAACGGAAAAGACCAGCAAACAGGCCCTGACAGGTTCCTAAAGAGAGAGAGGGAAGCTGCAGCTGGCTGTGCAGGGCAGTGGGCACTGGGGTCACTGAGGTTGTTTTCACCTTCCGGGCTGGGGGCCAAGGGCAGGTGGGAGGGGCCAGTGAAGGAGAAGTGGTGTCCTGTCCACCTGCATCCCCACAGGTACAACCATCAGCATCTTCACTCAGTCTTCCTTTCCCCAAACCTGGCTTCCCCCTTTGGCAAATGGTACCTACTTGTATATGTATTGCAGAAACAGGGTCACCCTCCATCTCTCTCATCCCTTTCCTTAAGCCTGCCCAGGATGTGTTATAATCATTTCCTTATAAATGTCCTTAACTGCTTTCCTAGCAAAACCTCCATCCTGGCAAAACCCCTGTTCTGGCTAACCCTGCTCAAAGGTTCTCCCTGAATCGATACCCATACCTCTGAGCATTGCAGAAGAACCCCTTTAACCCTGCTGACTCATGACCACAAACCTCAGATGGGAATTCAACTCTGCCCAGCAACACCACTACACTTCCTCCCTGTGTTCCCTTCCCCACTCTGAGACAGCAGCTTCTCTGCTCAAATCGCCAATTCTCACTCTCTTCCTTATTGTCGGCTGGTGACCTTGCCTTATACTTCATTGAAACATAGAAGCAATCAGACACGAACTTCTGTGTCTTTCCATCACGAAATTGACAAACCTCCTCCTATTATAATGGAAGACGTGTTCCTACTCTTAACAGAGGCCAACCCCTCCACTCGGCCCTGGATCCTGTTCTTTTTCACCTTCTCAAGGACTTTGTTCCTGCAAATATCTTCTCTTTCCTGCATCATCAGTTTCTCCCCTCTCAACTGGATCATTCCATTAGCATGCAAAATGCTGTAGTACCTCTCATCTAAAGAAAAAAAGAAAAAGAAAAAGAAAAATTGCCTTCTAATAGCACATGCAGCATATACCATAGTTATTCTGTTGAATGTCTGAAACATTTCATAAGAATAAGAAGGTAAAACAAAAGTTCCAATTGCCTTTCCTAGAGTCCATATCCCTTCCCTGTGTTTTCTTCACAGAAAAACTTCTCAAAGGATGGCTCCACCGTCTTCACATGCACCTCCCCTCACCTCCATTCTCTCCTCCACATACTTAGCTTCTGCTTTCACTGCGCCACTGAAATTGCTCTTATTGTGGTCAATGACCCACATGTTGCTCAATCCAACAACCCACATGGTTCTTTCTCTTTTCTCATCTTACCCAGCCTCAGCCGCATAAGCACTGTTGACCCCTTTCTCCTTGAAACACTTGGTACTTTCAAGCTGGCCTGGCTCTCCTCCTCCCTCCCTCATTGCTCCTTCTCAGTCTGCCTTGCTCTTTCCCCTGGACTCAACATCGAAACCCTAGGAACTTTGCACCCTCTTTTTTTCCTTTTTCTACACTCCTTTAGGTGATCTCATAAGACTTGGCTTTAAGCATCATGGCTATAATCCCTTCCATAAGCTGAATGACTCACACTTTTGTCTCTCCAGCCTAGACCTCTCTCTTGAGTTCCACAGTGAATGCCCAACTTGAAACTCAACATTTCCTCTTGGATATCTAATAGACATTTCTATATAAATCCACTCAAAAGGGAACTTCTGATCTCCTGCCACACCTAACCCAAATCCACTCCTTCCCAAGCTTTCACATTTTAGTAAATGACACTGTTGTTTGCCTATTGAGGCTAAAAATGTGGCATCTTTCTTGAGTCCTCTCATCTTCTCACAACTACATCGAACCAGAAAGCATGGTCACTTGCCCCCAAACCAAATCTCTATTCTGACCACTTTTCTACATCTCTACTGTGACCATTCTAGGCCGAGTAACATCAGTTCTTACCTAAACCAACATTTTCTAACATAGGCTTCCACTCTTATTCCTAGAGAGTCCTTTCTCCATAGAACAGTGTATCAGTTACCTATTGCTGTGTAACAGGTCACTCCCAACTTAAGTGGCATAAAACAACTATTTTGTTTGCTCACAATTCTGTGAGTCAGCAATTTTGGCCAGGCTCAGCTGGGTGGCTTTTCTCCTGGTCTCACCTGAGGTCACTCATTCTGTCACAGATCAGCTGGGGCTGGTTGGTCTAGGGCCCCTCAGCTGGACAGTCTCTGCTCTACTTGGTCTCACTCTTCAGCAGGTTAGCCTGGGTTTCTTAATATGGCAGGGTGATTTGTGCCGAGGCCTTAATTTATAAAGGTGACTGGGTGATGACATGGAAATAAACATTTAATGTTACTCACAGTTCCTCTGGAAACAAGAGCTATAGCGTTCCATGCAAAATCATGGGGCAACCACAGGTGTCAGACAGGAGGCAGAAGAAAGTAAGGGGCCTTGATAGGATGAACCAAGATGGCAGCATAGGTAAACACCTGAACTTGCTGCCTCGCACAACCACATCAAAACTACAACTAAAAGACAAAATGGATATCATCCAGAACCATAGGAAGACTGGCTGAGTGGAAGTTATACAACTAGAAGGAAAGTGAAAAGTGCACTGAGACTGGGAGGAAGTGTGGAAGTGCGGAGGTACAGAGGTGCACATGGAAATGGGCTGGCAACTGGGTACGCTGTTGTATTTTTCAATCAGGAGGGAGATACAAGCTCCCAACTGCTCTGAACTTTAGTTCTGGGTGAGACTCTGGGGACCCAGACTCATACGGGGAGAAACTGGACTGTCTGGGATCAGGGCCAGAACATGAGGGCGGCTTTCTCTCAGAGGTGCTTATAGCAATCATTGTTCCTGCACGGTGCCACAGGAAACAGAGACCCAGGGACATCTCCAGGGCAGGGCTGACTGGCAGCCATTGCTGTTTGCTCCACCCTGGTGATTCCCTAAGACCCCACCCCACCCAATTTACAACCAGCACAGTAGTTCTCCCATCATAGACACAACTGGTCCTCACAGCCAATTGGCCTGGAGGTCAATTCCTACCAGTGATACCAATAGCAATCAAGGCTTAACTATAACAAGACTGTGCACACAGCCCACAAAGGGGTGCACCAAGAATGTCCACCTCAGGTAATTAGGGAGGCTGAGCCACTGGGCCCTGTAGGACACCTAGCACACAAAGCCACTCTATCAACACAGGGAAGCAGCCAAAAT
>NW_005360425.1:695687-713545 GCF_000412655.1 Myotis brandtii | reverse complement strand
GGGGGGTAGAGGGGAGCTATGGGGGGAAAAAAGAGGAACAACTGTAATAATCTGAACAATAAAGATTTATTTTAAAAAATTAAAAAAAAGAAGAAATAAGGGGCCTTTATTGGGATTTCTCTGGGAAGCAAGAGCTGGCTAGTTTAGATAATCTTGACAAGCTTTGATGCACAGAGACTTTTCTAGTTGCCTGCTACTCGGCACTGGTTGATTTTAGGGCAGAGGAAATATTGGGCCTTGTTTGGTCCTCTCTTTCTCCATGCAGACTCCTATGCCTCTATTGAAACCAGTTAAAATGAAACCAATTCATATTTAGAGGCACATAGTTTGTAATACACTCTTTCATACAATAGATACTCATCCATCCATCCATCCATCCCAACCTTCAGAAGCTCAATCTGTGGGTTAAAGAGGTGCAGTAACTTTGTTCTGTTTTGTTTTCTTGGTACACTTATTCATCTGCATGTTTGTTTCTTCCTTTACATTAAAAGCCTCATTTGGTTTTATATTCCTAACATTGAGCATAATAAATGTTTGCTGAATATATGATGATAATTATGAAACATACCAGCACAGACTATTGAAAGAGAACCTGAAGCTGACTAAACCCAGGGTAAAAGGATCAGGGAAGACTTCCTGAGCGAGGTGATGTCTGAGTTGAGATTTACCTAGTTCTTGCCTTGCCCCCTCAGATTGTGAGCTTCTTAAGGGCAGGGATTTGGTATCATTTGCATTTTTATGTGGGCTGGCATATAACATAGTGCTTGGTTCATATTAATTAACTCGAGATTTTTTTTTATTGTGGCAAAATATACATAACATAAAATTTAGCAGGTTAAATTAGAATCAGGAGGCTGATTAATTGCACGCTCACCCCTTCCCCTACTGTGGTCCTCCCTTGTGTTAACTGTGTAAGCATCTGTCTCCCTCGCTAGATTATAAGCTCCTTTGAGGCCAGAGAGCATACCTTGGGTGTGTTTGTATTCCCCACAGTGCCTGCCACATTGCAGGCAGGTATCAATAAAGGGTTGTTAAATATATAAATAAATAGCTGCACTGAACAATTTATCCCAATTAACTCTTCTGGAGTAGTTTCCTCAGGAGGATTCAGTATGTCGTTTCTGCCATCTTCTGAAAGCCCTAGCCTTTATGTACTCCACATTCTGGTCATTCCAGTGTCTCCACCCCTGGTCTTCTCCATGAACTTCCTGTGCCAGTGTCTCTATCCTGAACTGTAACGGACAGCTCAACTCTGCACCTAAGAGCCCCCTTGTCTCCCTGGGGGATTCCTGGGCATGAGGTTTAGTCTAATTGACTCCAGGAAGTAACAGTATGTTGTGACTGAGATGCGATCATGTGATGGTCGTAGGCTAGGAACCCAGGACAACCTGAGGCTGGTTAAGAACACTTGGTAGTTGGGGGCCTTGGCTCCAAACCCAGTGTAGTGCATAAGTCAGCTGGCCTTGGCCATGAGGGGCCAACTTCACGGATGCTGTTGAGTACTTGTTAGCCCTTCTCTAGATCCTGGGGCACCACTGGCATGAGTTGACATTTCATTCAGCCTCAGCAGGCCTCACCTTTAAGCCCTGGCCTCATCCCAGCTGGTGTGCGGGGTCTCCAGGCTCCAGGCTCTCCTGGGCCCACTCAAACCTCTGTCCCGAGTTTCCAGCTCCTCTGCTCATCGATCTTGCATTAACGACTAACTAAGTCTAGACACAACTGCTTCACTCTTGATCATTGCTGTACTGTTTAGTGTCATCCAGAGAGCAGCTTAAAATAATGAAAAGCTTTGTTTTTTAAGCATTATTGACTTACTATCAGTCATTAGTCCCCAAAGAGAAAATATCTGAGTGGACTCAGACTAGACCATAATAGGAAAGGATAATAATGGCCCCCCTGTTAGATGGTATAAAATATGATTGCATTCTGTTATTTCAAATTTATGTTTAAATAACCTCACTGAGTTTTTAGAAAATATGTACATATCTGCTCTTGCCATAGTAGTTTTAGAAACAAGCAAGTTTTTGTTAAGGACAGGTTTGACAAGTATAAACAATGTTTAACCATGATTATTTCATTTATTTGTATATTAATTAATTAATTAATTCATGCATTTATATATTTATTCATTCTATTAAACACCCTTGAGTGCCCAGCATGCACTGGCATAATTAATTAATTCATGCATTTATATATTTATTCATTGTATTAAACACCCTTGAGTGCCCAGCATGCACTGGCTCTACCCTCATTTTTTTTGGATTCTTTTTTCTTTTTGCTATTTTGACTCATTTTTTTGGATTCTTTTTTCTTTTTGCTATTCTGAGTGGGTGTTTTTTTTTTTTTGCTTCCTTATATTCTAAATCACTGACTTGATTCTCAGCTCCATCTACTCTACTGTTAACTCCTTACAAATTATTCATTTCCGTTAGTGTATTCTTCATTTCTGATTGGTTCTTTTTTATGGTCTCCATGTCATTTTTTAAAATGCTGTTGAAGTTCTCACTAAGTTTATTGAGCATCCCTATAACCAGTGTTTTGAGCTCTGCATCTAGTAGATTGCTTGTCTGCATTTTGTTTAGTTCTTTTTCTGAAGTTTTGTTCTATTTTTTCATTTGGGACATGTTTCTTTGTCTTCTCATTTTGGCTGTCACTTTGTGTCTGTTTCTGTGTAATAGATAGAGTTGCTATGTCTCCCGGGCTTTGTAGAGTGACCTTATGTAGTAGGTGTTCTATAGGGTCTAGTGGCACAGCCTCCCTGATCACCCAAATTTGGCACCCCTCTGTGTGGGCCATGTACAACCTCCTATTGTAGTTGAGCCTTGATTGCTGTCAGCATGTTAATAGGAGGGATTTACCTCTAGGCCTATTGGCTATAAGGACTGGCACCAGCCTCTATGGAGGATCAGCTGTGCAGGTGCCCACCCCATGGAACAGGACTTACTTCAGACGGGCTCTGGTGCCCACTGAATCCTCCCCTTGACTGTGTTGTAGAGGTGAGTGGGTGGTGCTTCCACATGGTCTGAAGCTGCTTATAGGTATATTGATTCTGGGGCCTCCTGGGAGGTGCAGGCCAAGGTCAGTGGCTGCCTGTGTGCTGACCAGGAGGGCCACCTGGCATGAGCTATAGAATGATCTGCATATGGCTGCTACTTTTGTTGGGCTTGGAGGTGCCAGGAGAGGCCATGCTATGAACCAAGGCTGGCTGTTGCCTAGGGCCACTTAGCCAGAGGTATGAGGTCAGATGCTGTCTGTTTGAGAGGTTTTAGGAAAGTCTGAAGCATGAGCCAAGATAGGCCATTTATATTAAAAAGCCACTGGAAACAGATCTGGAAATTGGGTGGGATGGGGGTCTCAGGGAATCACTAGGGTGGGTTAAAGAGTGTGAGCCTGATTGATGGAGACTCAGATATGGCATCCACCTTCCAGCTCTGAGTGAGGAGGGCTCAGAAAAGGAACAATGACCTCTGCCAACACTTCTGTCTCGGGGAAAGTTGCCCCTCCAGTTCTCACCTAATGCTAGGTAATTCAGTTCCTCCTGTATGTTCCCTCAACTCAGAGGGAGTGAGTCTGAGTAAGTCCAAGCTCGGACCTTTAAAGAGGAACTCCCTGAGGTCCCTCTGTCTCCCTCAGCCATAATCCCCACTGATGTTTATAGCCAGAAGTTATGGGGACTTTTCTTCTTGGCACTGGAATTCTGGGCTTGGCTTCTGGTGTGGGGTTGGGACCCCTCCCTCCTTAAGGGGAACCTCCACAGCTGAGCTGTCCCTCCTGATTTTATCCACCACATGTGGATGTGGGGCCACCCTGTTCTGCATCTCCCCCTCTCCTACCAGTTTCAGTGTGGCTTCTTCTTTATATCCTTAATTGTAGGACTTCTGTTCAGTGGTTCTGAATGTTGGTTGTTCTGTAGTTTAGTTATAATTTTGATGTGGTTGAAGGAGGATGTGAGTTCCACATTTACCTGTGCTTTGTGACTTCTTGACTAGAAGCTCCTTGTTTGCCTTTTTAAGCCACTAACTTTTGGAGTGTTTTGTTATGCAGCAATAGATAACTAATACAAGATGATGCCTTCGTTGGAGAGATGAAGCATGTATTGCAGGAGATTAAATCTGCATAAACAAGTTGGGCTAGTTTTCCCTGAGGAGGTAATGGTCTTCTAGCTGGGGAAGAAAGGTATTGATAATTGGTGGTGATCCATCCTCCCCAGCCCTTTCCTCTGATCACCACTGCACTATCTCCCAGCTTCTCCTCTAGCATCCCTTGTACCTTGCAAAGAACCTGAGCCACGTTGTTCCACAGATCTGGGCTGACGCACTACTGGTAATGGACTAAAAGAGGCATTTCTCTTCCCACACTCTCCACTACAATGGACTGGCTCCATCCTCGCTATGTCACTAGGATCCCAATCCTAGCTGTTTTTTCCCCAAAAGGGGCCTGAGTATTTCATCTTTCCTTTACAAGTCTCTGCTCAGCACAGCTTGGCACATCTCCCTCTGTCCTCCTCAATTAAAAATGACACAAAAGTAAAGGAGATACATAGTTCTTTGAAAAGGCTTCCCAATCCAAACTTTTTAATGAGACAGAATAGAAAGAGCCTGTCTTATCTCTTCGATGCGACTCCCTTGTGCTGTAATCAAGCAGAATTAATTAAAAGCAATCAAGTTGGCATGGGGCCTGCGGCACCAGTCTTTCATCTTAGCCATGTGAGTGCGGTCCCCGAGGGGGCGTGGCTTTGGGCGGGAGAGTGGGGTGAGCCCAGCACTGGGAGGAAAAAACAGCTCACCCCCAAAGCTTGCATTGCTAGGGCATGACCCGAGCTGCTGGAGAGAGCTGGGCCCTACTCAGAGAAGCATTTCTGCATTGTTCTGGGTAAAGGATCTAGAAGAGTTTCTCAACCTCTCAAGCTACAGGCATGGAGGCTGGATGCTTCTTTGTGGTGGGGAGCTGTCCTGTGTATTGTAGGATGTGTAACAGCATCCCTAGCCTCTACCCACTGTATGCCAGTAGCACCTTCCCAGTTGTAAAAACCAAAAATGTCTTCAGACATTATCAAATAGCTCCTGGGGTGGTGTGGGGGAGCAAAATCGTCCCCAGTTGAGAACCATTGGTCCAGACTAAAGTTTCCTTCAATAAAGATGTATTGTGCCAGCTGGACCACTTTCCAGTTATTGTGGTCCCTGGGGCATTAGGGCAGCTTAATGACTCTATGCCTGCAATAACTTGGGACATTTTATTATCCAGGTGGGATGTAACAGCCAGTTACACACAGGCTGGCAAAATGAAGCCTGTATCTAAAGAGAGATGATCCTTTCCAAGATGTAGGAAACCCCTCCCCAGGCAACATTTTATAGTCACTGCCAAGCATTGACACGCTCTCCTAGTGTCAGCCATCTTCTCATACTGCGACATTTCCCAATACACAACAGTGGATGGGGGTCGGGGTGTTGGGGAGGTGGGATGTCAGAAGACTTTCACCCCCAATTGGGTGATGTTTATTCTCACTGGTCCCTTTTTGTCCCTTTACTCACAGTATCTTATGGGATCTTGGGATCTCTGGCACCTATCAGACCTGAAGGATATGAGCTGTGCTAGACTTTCACAACACCAGGAGTATGACCTGGACAGCCCCTCCCGGTCCAGTAACAGTAAATTAGGTGAATAAAATCAAATCCTATATAACAACCGGAAGGCACTGAAAAGCATGCTAAGGTATCCAAGGAGTGCAGGCTTTCACCCAGTGGCCTCGTTTATTAGATAAAGAAAGACACAGGTTGAAATATTGCTTAATGCAGGATGGCAGGGGCTGAAGCATTGCCTGGTCCTAAAGAACAAAGGAGGAGGAGTTTCCACCCAAGCTTGTTTGGTGCTGCATTAAGTAGAGAGTCTTATTATAGCTCCCCCTCTTCTCTTTGATTATTTGTCTTTTTAAGCCTCCCCATCAGACTGGATACCTGCAGGATGGAGGAAACATGGGACCATCCTTCCTCGATAGAGACAGAAGGAATGGGTGGCCTCTGAAGGGGGTAGGGAGACTAACCATATTTAGAACCTCCATTATGTGCCAGACACAGGCAGCACTCATACTTCATGTGCCCTTACAGCTTTGAGAGGTAAGTATGATCCTCTCTTATGGTAACGGAAGCAACTAGGAAGTGGCCAAGCCAGGATTCAAATCCAGTCTGCTGACTCCCAAGTCTATGGTCTTTCCTCTCATTCAGCTCCTTTTCTGAAGCACATAAAATAGACTCAGAGCTTTTAGGACAAGGGTTGATTATGAGCAGGCTGTGTCACAGGATCCCAATCCCAGAGGAAGCAGAGGCAGACTCAGGCCTCAGACTCTGGTCCATTTCTGATCCCTTTCAGGGTTCCTTAGGGGTTAGAGCTTCAGTGCAAAAATGGGGTACATTTTAAAGAACAAATTAGCTGACACCTTTGCCCTTCTTGTCACCTCCCTGTATCATGCTGCAGTACCTCATCTGCTGCTTATATTTCCAGAAAGGTATTTGTCTTAGTCCATTTGGGCTGCTGTAACAAATTAACATAGCTAGGTGGCTTATAAACAACAGAAATTTATCACAGTTCTGGGGACTGGGAAGGTCAAGGTCAAGATGCCAGCAGATTTAGTGTCTGGTTAAATTTGCTTCCTGGTTCATAGATGGTAGTCTTCACCACTGTGTCCTCACATGGCAGAAGGAGTGAGAGAGGGGTCTCTTTTATGACTCATGAGGGCTCTTCCCTTATGACCTAATCTCCCAAAGCCCTAAATCCAAATACCATCACATTGGTAATTAGATTTCAACATATGAATTTTGAGGTGACACAAACATTCAGTCTATAGGCATCTTCTGCTCAAGAGTTACCTCCAACATGGCTTTCTCTGGTCAGGTCCCCAAAAGATACCCTCAAGCTCTAATTCTAGAGCCTGTGAATGTGATCTTATATGGAAAAAGTGTCTTTGTAGATGCAATTGTTAGGGATCTTGAGATGAGATCATTCTGGACTGTTTGGGTAGACCATAGATCCAATGACTGGTGTCCTTATAAGAGATAGAAGAGAAGACACAAAGAGAGAAGAGGAGAAGGCCATGGGAGGATGGAGTCAGAAGATGCAGCCACAAACCAAGGAATGCTGACAGCCACCTGAAGCTGGAAGGGGCGGGGAAGTATCCTCTCTCTAGCCTTTGGGGGATTTGTGGCCTTGATAACACCCTGATTTTGGGCTTCTCGCCTCCAGAACTGCGAGAGAATACATTTCTATTGTTTCAAGCCACTGAGTTTGTGGCCATTTGTTACAGCAGCTCTAAGAAATGACTATAGGACCTCAAAATTAAGTGTAAACTTACTGAAGTTTACTTCTGCTTCATCTATCCCCATTGTTGGGATACTCAGTGCACATGTGGCCTTCTCCCCCTGTTGCAACGATGGAGCATAAAGGGTACCCTGGAGGCATGGAAAGCCTTTCACTGTGGTTGAAACATAGAATCCTATATAATAAAAGCCTAATATGCAAATTGTTCCCTCGGGCGGTTGTTCAACCTAGAGTTTGATCACTCACTATGATGTGCGCTGACCACCAGGAGGTGGTGCAGACCATGGCGGGCAGCGGTGATGCAGCGCTGGCAACAGGCAACAGTGGAGCTGCTGCCGGCCCCAATGGTTCCTGACGAGAGTGAGACTGCGGTGGGATGGTGGAGCAGGTGAGCGGGCGCTGCCAGGCCAAGGCAGGTGCGAGCAGGGGTCTGATTGCCCTGTTGATCGCCCCACAGACAGCAACCAGCAGTGGTGGCGGGGGGCGGGGCCACTGCCCAGCTCCCAGGCGCTGAGGGAGCCATGTGGGGGGGCCTGGCCCTGACTGATCACCCCGCAGGTAAGGGGGTGGCGCCAGCTACAACGGGGTGCCAGGTGGGGCTGCGGGGCTGCAAGGCTGGAGGTGTGAGCTGGGGCTGTGAGCTTGAGGGCACAAGCTGGGGCCCAATCCCCACAGACCACCCCAAGGGACCCCACCTGTGCACAAATTTGTGCACTGGGCCTCTAGCGTAAGAAAGAATATGTGGGCAAGAAGCTGTTGGTAGTAACCAAGGGAGATAAGAGAGTACAGATGGAGAAAAATGGGTGGTCTGAGAGATGTTAATGAGTTAAAATAGACAGGACTTGGTGATCAGTGGGTGAGGAAGAGGTAGGCATCCCAGGTTTCTGGCTTGAAGGAAATGCTGGTTCCCTCCTCTCAGGCAGGAAACACAGGGGGAAGGTTTGGGTTTTCTCTCTCACATTCCCATGTATCTCCATCAAGCTCTGCCCTTTACCTCTAACTGCAAGGTGACGTCTTTACTGGGTAGGTTGTTCCCATGTGGTCAAGGGGCATACTTGGGAGAAGAGTTAGCACTCTTGGGAGGCAGCTAAGCCACCATGGTGGTGGACCTGTTGACTGTTGAAGCTCTTTAGTCATTTGAATTTTTATTTGACACCAAGATTTCTTTGCTAGTAGTCTTCATGAAAGTCATCACAGAAATTTTAAAAAAATTTAAGATTCTCAGTATCCTGGAGAGATTGGAGGTCAGTGACTCCAAAACCAGACCTGGCTAATGCTCTGAGATCCACAGACACCCTTCATGCAGCAGGAAGGCAGTTGACCAATGTTTGTGACTTTTGTTCCACTTAAGTGGACAAATGGAAACAGAAGCAGCTTTTGGGTCTGGAGCAGGAGCCAGAACCAGTTTGATACTTGAGTTTGCCATGGGAATAAATACAGAATTATCTATCTCTGATATCTCTCACTACCACAATTTTACCCTGTGTTCTTCCAGGGCTCCTTTTTTTCCTCCAGGTCACCTTGTAAGTTCAGTTACTTGTCACCTGTCACTTGAGTCTTGTTAAAGTCTCCTAAGTGGTTCTCTGTCTTTCCTTTTCTTATCACCAACCTTTCCATCACGCATGGAAAGTGCTATCTCAAGCACCAGGTAATCATGATTCCACCCAACATCCTATTGCCGATGAGTCCAAATTTAAAGTCTTTAACCTGAGATTCAGTCTCATGCAGCACTCCTTCCCTTGTCTTCTGCCCTCTGCTCTCTATACCTGCCAGGGCTGACACTCTGCCAAATCTTGTCCAAGGCTTTTTTATTGCCATCTCTGTCTTTGTTGGATGTCCTTGCTTGGGACAGTTTCCTATTTCCTCTCCTCCTAGACTTTGAGAGACTTTGTAGTATATTCATTAAGTGAGTAACCCTGGAATCAGACTCTCTGGGTTTACATCCTGCTTCTGTCACTTATGTGAAATAAAATATATAAAGCTTTTAGCACAGAGCCTTACATAAAATAAGTGCTCCATAATGCAGGCTGTGACAGTATTATTACCACTGTGCATCACTTCCTTTGAGTGCTACTATTCACTTCTCTTAAGAAGTCTTTCTTGAGTAACATCAACCTGGTCCTCCCTGACCCTGTTCACTCACAGGTGATAAAACCTCATCTGGTGAATCTTATTAGAGTCCGCTCAGAGTGTCTGACCCCATGGTGGCCTGGAATAGCTAGTGCTTTCTGCCTGTCTTTGGCCCAGTTTTCAGTATATTTTGAAGAGTTTCTGCTGAACTGGATTGAATCAAATCTTTCTCTTAATATCAGTCATGTACCATCCATCCATCCATCCATCATCTATCTGTCAATCCACATAATCAGTCAGCAATATCTTTTAAAATATGTTTTTATTGATATTAGAGAGAGACAAAGGGAGAGGGAGAGAAACATCCATGCAAGAGAGAAACATTGATCTGTTGCTTCCCGTACAGACCCTGACTGGGGACCAAACCCACAACCTGGGCATGTGTCCTGACTAGGAATTGATCTTGTGACCTTTAGGTGCATGGGATGATGCTCAACCAACTGAGCAGCCACACTGGCCAGGGAAGCAATATTTTGAATACCTATTATGTGCCAGGAACATTCTAGATCAGGGGTCCTCAAACTTTTCAAACAGGGGGCCAGTTCACTGTCCCTCAGACCGTTGGAGGGCCGGACTTGGACAGGTGGCTTAGTTAGTTGGAACATTGTCCCATATACCAAAAGACTGAGGGTTTGATTCCTGATGAAGGCACATACCTAGGTTGCAGGTTCAATTCCCAGATGGGGCTCATATGAGAGAGGCAACCAACTGATGTTTCTCTTTCACAGCAATGTATTTCTCTCTCTCTCTCTCTCTCTCTCTCTCTCTCAGTCTCTCTCTCACTCCCTCTCCCCTTTCTCACACCCAACCCTTCCTCTCTCTCTAAAGCCAAACCAATGGACACAGACAACAAGAGGATGAGAGCATGAGTGGGGGGGGAGGTTGGGGATTAATGGGGGGATGAGGACACATTTGTAATACCTTAACCAATAAAGAAATTAAAAAAATAAAATCAATAAACATAACCTCAGATGAGGATTTAAAAAAGCCTTTATAGGGTACATGCTATCTGGTCCTGTGTATGAGACCATTAATGTCTAAAAATTTCTTTAACATGCATTTTGCTTCTGTACAGGACACCACAGCTTGTCAAGCACAAGGAATCTTGAATCTTTAAAGACTCAATCTGTGCTCTAAACTTACTGCCCAGAAGGTTTAGAGTGGGCTGTTAAATTTGGCAAGATTTCCACTTCTATTCAATCCCCAAACCTTCTGAGACTTATTTGACACTGAGTTTTATTCAGCTTAATTTAGTTCAATTGGAAAAAACAACACCACACACCTTCTAAGTAGGAAAGGAGTTTACGTGATGAGTACATTGTAGACATCACTCATTCATCAGGTCACCAGGTGTGGGAGCCCACTCAATGGCACATAACACACACCTCCTATTGTATGACAATTTATATGCTAAGGGAACAAACTTAGCATGTGCATTTTCCCCCAAAGGAAGTGTCTTATAATGCACAGAACATAAGCTTTTGTGTCAGATACACATAGATTCAAATGCTGGTTCTACACCTGTCAGTTGTGACTTAGGAATAGTTACTGATTGCCTGATATTAAGTTTCCTCATCTAAAATATAAAACCAATTATTTTACCAGGTTGAAAGGATCAATGAGCTATTGAATTTAAAGTCCCAGACCATGGCAGGTGCTCAGTCTTCTCCTCACCAACTTTAGCTGGATATGAGGATCATAAAATGACAGACAGCTGCAAGGCAGATGCGTAAGAGGCTGCCTGTTACAAAAAATGCATAGCAATTTTTACTTAAGTCCCCCCCCCCCCCATTAAAAGAGGAAAGATTAACTCTAGGGATATGGCTTGCATAGCTCAGGAGGCAATGATGATATTCTCTGTTAGGAATACTCAGTTCCCATAGGCCAGGGGTCCTCAAACTTTTTAAACAGGGGGCCAGTTCACTGTCCCTCAGACCGTTGGAGGGCCGGACTATAGTTTAAAAAAAAACTATGAACAAATTCCTATGCACACTGCACATATCTTATTTTGAAGTAAAAAAACAAAACGGGAACAAATACAATATTTGTGTTTGCATGTGGCCCGCAGGCCATAGTTTGAGGACCCCTGTTCTAGATGTTGGGTGTATCATACTGAACAAGATAGACTGCCCACCTTCACAGAGTCATTGTCTAGGTGGGAGACAAACACTTATGTAGGTAGCTATGATATAGAGTAGGGGTGTGGTACCTTTTATCTTCCAAGGGCCATTTGGATATTTATAAGATCATTCATGGGCCATACAAAATTACCAACTTAAAAATTAGCCTGCTATATTTGGTCAAACGTTTAATTAACTCACCCCTAATGCGTTGGCAGGGCCAGACCAAATGATTTCGAGGGACTTATATGGCCCCCGGGCCAGACGTTCCCCACCCCTGATATAGGATGACAAGTGTTCTGATGAGGAAAGGACAGGGTGCTGAGATAACTCAGAAGCCCAAAAGAAAAGCTCACTCTACCTGGGAAGATCATGGATGACTTCCCAGAGGAAGCAAGGTATCAACTGAGACTCAAAGAAAGAGCAAAATTTAACCAGGTGAAAGGGAATCACAAGTGAAGAATGTTCAATTGAGGGAACAGTATGTGAAAAAATACAGAGGAAAGAGAGACTTGTGTATTGGAACTCTGGGTGGAGAGAGAATGTGTGTGTGTGCACATGCATTGAGGTAGAACTGAGAGAAGAGTCTAGAGAGGCCGACTGGGGCCAGGATAGGCAGGAACTTACATGCTGTATTACGAAAAATTAGGCTTGCACATCAGAGGCAGGCAATGAATGTTTGTAGAGGAAGTGAGTGGGAGTGTTCAGTGAGGGGCTGACATGATGAGATTTACAATTTAGAAAAATCATACTGGCTGCAGGGTGGAGAATGGAGGGAGGCTGGTTTGTCAATCTCCATGACAGAGAGTTGGCCTTGCTTCTTTGCCCAAGCATCTCAGTCTCCACCTGGGCTTGACCTCCAGCTGAGGTCCTGCTGCCCTGCCTGGTTCTTGCCAATCCCCTCTGAGGACTGGACTCCATCTCTTATTCTCAGCTGTTGGGTCAAGTCTTGCTCAAAATGGATAAGCAAACCAGAACTAGGTTTAGTGGCCACCTATTGGGAATCCCCGTCTATTGACTGAATCTCTTACATACTAATCTTCTTGGTTACTGGTCTGGGCCGAACTTGAGATGGCTGCACATCTTTGGACAATACAGTTTGGATTTTTCACTGTCACTTCTTGGGTAGCAGCAATTTTATCCATTCATTCATCTGTCTCAAACATTGCCAGTTATATACTACGGCCCCAGTGATGGATCCCAATGCATGCCCAGCGGTGAGCAAGACCAATATGGCTCTAGAGCTCATGGCAGTGATGAGAAATGGATTTTAAATAAATATGAACTGTTCTAACTGTGATTAAAAACAAGATTAAGGTTATAACTGGAAGGGTAACATGAAGAAACAGCTTCAGTTTGGATGGTGTGCCAGATAGCTCCTCCTTTGCTCCTCCAGGCTGTCCCAACCCTCTTACTCACCTCCGTCTGTGCCCAGGCAGGCTGACCAGGATGGACTGCATCAGTGGTCTCTCTTGTCCTCTGACTTCAGCAGGTTTAGGCAAAGGGAATCCCTAGCCGGAGATAGAGAGGAGTATGAGGTTGGGGTATGTATTTTTCAGGAGTCTCTGTGCAGGATCACTGTGGGCTGGCTCAGCTTTTGTTCTGTTCCTTCTTCCTTCTGGCCTAGGGTTGTTTCTGCTCTTGTACTTTCCCTTGGTCCAGCTCCACCTGTTTATAAGTTGTCCTTTTATCAAAGCTCCTTGAATTACCTTCATGTGGGCATGCTATTGTTTCCAGCCAGGACCCTGACAGATACAGATGGCAACAGAAAGCCTTTCTGAGGAAGTGACATTTAAGCTAGACTGGTGGGACGAGAGGGAGTCAGCCATGTGAAGTGCAGGGGAGGAGTGGCGCTCCAGGCAGAAGGAAGTCGCGTGTGAAACTGAGGTGGAAAAGAGCTCATCTTTGTGCTGAGGGAACAGAGCAGAGAGAAGGGCAGTGTGTCTGGGGCACAATGAGCCGGGGAAAGGGTGTGAGTTGAGATTGAAGAGTAGGCCGCGGCTATAGCATCTGGGACTTTGCAGACTGTGGAATTAGTCTTTTATCTTGATCACTGCCAGACGGCAGAGGAAGTTCTTGGCTTGCCTCCTGGTCATCACTCTCCTGGTAGTGGCCCTTACCAGAGATAAAAATAGTGATAATGAACATTTATTGAGCACCTACTACATTCAGGTGTTATTCTAAGTACTTTGGATGCACTGATTCGTTTAATTGTTAAACAGCTCCAAGAGGAAGGCATTGTTATCATCCAAATTCCACAGGTAAAGAAATCAAGGTTCAGAGAGATTGAGTGATTTACCCAAATCCCACAGCTAGTACATGAAACAGCTGGGATTTGATTTTTTTTTTGGTGACATGAGGATGTCACTGGCATTTAAATGATTATGTCCAAGTGCCCACATTAAAATTTTATTTACCATGGAACCTGTGGTTCTCAATCCAGTCTGGAGCCAGGGCCTTACTCTTCAACAGTTTGCTATAATTCCATTAAGCACATGATTGCTAAATCCTCAGCCCCCACTAGTCCCTTATCTTACACTCCTCTAATTCGTAATGGTCTCCTGTATCTATCAATCATTTCTAGTGGTTTCCTGCATCTGTCAATTGTTTAATAAATTATGCATATTTATTCTGCCTTCTCAGATGTTTCATAGACTCCTTAATGACCTAGATGGATTCTTTTAATTCTCCACTACCCATAGACCCTCATAGAGCGGTGAGCACAAAGGAGTACTCAATAAGTGCTTTTTTGGATGCTTGATTTAAATTAAACTGTGGTGGTAAAGTAATAGTGCCTGAAAAATAGAAGGTGTTTAACAGATGGAATCTGTCACTGGAGCTTACAAGAAGGAAGCAAGAAGGAAGGAAGTTAGTTTCCTAGGCAATTGTTAACCCTAGATCCAACATGAGATCCTTGGTTCACCACACTAGGTCATCTCCATGGTGTCTACACTCGGATGGTGAAGAGAAAATTAGGGGAGTGCAGATTGTTCTCCTAGATGTCAATGTAACATCATCCCCTTCTTTTCAATTATCCAATGCATATCTGCAAGGTTGGGGGTCCTACTTATGTTTCCAGCTGCATCTCCTCTTGGGATGATGAGTTCTGTAAACTTGCTCCCTGCTGTGCGAAGGAGCACTTTCTTTTATTGATCCTGAATTTACCTCTGCAAATTTCAAGTTCCAAGATTCCTCCCCTCCCTATTTTTTTAATCCTCACCCAAGGATATGTTTTTTTTTTTTAAATTGATTTTAGAGAGAGAGGAAGGGAGAGAGAGAAACATTAACGTGAGAAACATTGATCAGTTGCCCACAACTCTCCCCCCCCTCCACACACACACCCCGGGTACGTGTCCTGACTGGGGATCAACCCACAACCTTTTGGTGTATGGGACAACACTCTAACCAACCAAGCCTCCTGTCTGGGGTTCCCCTCTCTATTTCTTTATCTTCTCCTGGAACAAGTACCAGGGGATAGGTGAGCAATTGCCTATGTTCCACTTCTATCCTTCATCAATCCTATTGTTCATCCCAAGAGATATGGAGATTTTTTTCTTTTTCCCTCCAAATGCTTCCTTTTATCTCTTTGGCATGGTGGAGATAGAAGAATTGCCTTCCAAAAAGAACTTTCCTAAAAAGGAAGGCAACCCGCACAGGAAAGAAGCAGAAAACACAGTGTTGAAATTGTCTCACGGCCCAAGCTTAAGCACCTCTGTTGAAGCAGAGAAGCACCTCCCCAGGCCTCTGATTCCCAGGCACCAAGAACACTGCCTTTGTTTCCCAAGCTGTTGGCTTGTTCGCCACCTGCTTTCCTGCCTGTCCTTTGGCCATGAGGTCTGCAGGGATCTTGTTGTTTCCTTGCATTGCAAAAGCTGGTCTGCCATCTTGTCCCTTAAACAAGACATTTTGACAGAGGAGACATTTGGTGTTGATCATTATGCTACCATGTCAAAATGGCTAGGTCAAAATGTAAAAAAACCACATTTTTAATGACTAGGTGGTCTGAATTTTGGACATTTTTGAACCTCTCTTTTCCTGTGTCTTCCCCCTTTTTAGAATTGTGTTTTACTTCTGAGTTTTACCCCAGAACTCTGCCTCTGGGCCAACTATCCACCCTTGTAAAATCATCCAAGAGTGTAGGGTGGGGAGGAGGGGTCATGCAGTGAATCTGTCCTTTCCAGAGGGTATGGGTAGAGTAGGCAATCAAGTAAGTCTTGTAGCATGAGTGTGCAAATTTCACACATTACTTGGTTGAAAAAACAGCACAAAGGCTAATTTTTTTTGGCGACATGAGGATGTCACTGGCATTTAAATGATTATGTCCAAGTGCCCACATTAAAATTTCATTTACCCTGGCTGCACATCAGAATCCTGTGGGAGCTTTAACAACAACAACAACAAATAACACAAATAAAGCAGCGTCTGCTTACCCCTCTGCAACTAATCCAATTAAATATAATTCTTTTGGGGGGGGGGGGCACTAAGCAGTCCCATTTTTGAAAGTTCCCTGGTGATTATATAGCACAGCTACGGTAAAGAAACAGTGTCTTGATTAAGTGTACAGTCTCTGATATCCACACGCTATCTCTCTGTCTTTTTGCAGAATGTCCACAGCTCCAGTGATGGCCGATGGGAGGGGTGGAGAGGCCATGCAGAAGATGCATCTAGATCCTGGAATCTGACCAATGAGTTCTGTATTGTCACAGGTTTTTGTTTTTAATTTCCTTTTTCTTTTTTAAAATATGTTTTTATTGGTTTTAGAGGGAGGAAGGTAGAGGGAGATAAGGATAGAAATATCAATGATGAGAGAGAATCATTGATCAGCTGCCTTCTGCACACCGTATTAGGAGTCAAGCCTGCAACCTGGGCATGTATCCTGAACTGGAATCGAACCGTGACCTCCTAGGTTGACGTTCAACCACTGAGCCATGATGGCTGGGCTTAATTTCTTTATTGTATTTTTAGGATCTAGCTCCATTTTTTGGAACTGTCTGGTTTATGGTTCCTTCTAGGAACTCATGTCTAGTTTATACCTGAATTAAAGGGCTCAATCAAACTCATTTATTATCCACACATTTTTTTGTCCACTTATCTATTCACTCATTCAATCACTCTTCCACTAATTCACTTTCTTTTTTTTTTAATTAAATCTTTATTGTTCAGATTATTACATTGGTTCCTCTTTTTTCCCACCATAACTCCCCTCCACCCAGTTCCCACCCCACCCTCTGCCCTCACTCCCCACCCACTGTCCTCATCCATAGGTGCACGATTATTGTCCAATCTCTTCCCGCATCCCCCACACTCCTTTCCTCCCCAAGAATAGTCAGTCCATTCCCTTTCTATGTCCCTGATTCTATTATAATCACCAGTTCATACTGTTCATCAGATTATTTATTCACTTGATTTTTAGATTCACTTGTTGATAGATGTGTATTTGTTGTTCATAATTTGTATCTTTACCTTTTTCTTCTTCTTCCTCTTCTTAAAGGATACCTTTCAGCATTTCATATAATACTGGTTTGGTGGTGATGAACTCCTTTAGCTTTTCCTTATCTGTGAAGCTCTTTATCTGACCTTCAATTCTGAATGATAGCTTTGCTGGATAAAGTAATCTTGGTTGTAGGTTCTTGCTATTCATCACTTTGAATATTTCTTGCCACTCCCTTCTGGCCTGCAAAGTTTCTGTTGAGAAATCAGCTGACAGTCGTATGGGTACTCCCTTATAGGTAACTGACTTTTTTTCTCTTGCTGCTTTTAAGATTCTCTCTTTGTCTTTTGCTCTTGGCATTTTAATTATGATGTGTCTTGGTGTGGTCCTCTTTGGATTCCTTTTGTTTGGGGTTCTCTGCGCTTCCTGGACTTGTAAGTCTATTTCTTTCACCAGGTAGGGGAAGTTTTCTGTCATTATTTCTTCAAATAGGTTTTCAATATCTTGCTCTCTCTCTTCTTCTGGCACCCCTATAATTCGGATGTTGGTACGCTTGAAGCTGTCCCAGAGGCTCCTTACACTATCTTCGTATTTTTGGATTCTTTTTTCATTTTGCTTTTCCGGTTGGGTGTTTTTTGCTTCTTCGTATTTCAAATCTTTGACTTGATTCTTGCGATCCTCTGGTCTGCTGTTGGGAGTCTGTATAATATTCTTTATTTCAGTCAGTGTATGCTTAATTTCTAGTTGGTCCTTTATCACAACATCGAGGGTCTCATTAGATTTCTTGAGCGTCTCATTAAGTTTATCGGCGGTTTCAAAAAAATTCTTGAAAAACCTTAAAAGTGTGGTTTTGAACTCCATATCCA
>NW_005360425.1:694228-694893 GCF_000412655.1 Myotis brandtii | reverse complement strand
TCTAGTTGTAGGATTTCCACTCAGCCAGCCTTCCTGTGGTTCTGGATGATGTCCGTTCCGTCTTTTAGTTGTATTTTTGAAGTGGTTGTTCGGGGCAGCAAACTCTGGTGTTTACCTATGCTGCCATCTTGGTTCTCCCTAATTCACTTTCTGATTCATTCATTCATTCATCCACCATTTGCCCATCCATCCATTTGTCTATTCATCCATTTATTTGCTCATTGATTCATTCATTTATTTATTGTTGTTGATTATCTCATCTGTCTACCATCCTTCCATCCATCCATCCATCCTCTCAGTCATTTACTCATTGATTTATTCTTTGCTAATTTATCTATGTTTTAGAGATTTTCTGACACTTAGAGATGCAGGCTCCTGAGTGTGGCTCTGGGGAAACACAGATGGATGCATAGGTATTAGGCTTGTTTTTGGAGGCTAGACTTATTCACTTTCTTGGGCCAGAGAATCCTGGCCCTTTGCTCTTCTTTGTGATCAGATGTCCTGACTTGTGGTGAGAAACTTTTCACTATCTTTTTAAAAAATATATATATTTTTATTTTCAGGGAGGAGGAAGGGAGAGGAAGAAAGAGATAGACACATCAGTGATGCGAGAGAATCATTGATTGGCTGCTTCCTGCATGCCCCCCCCCCCCCCCCGGGGCCGG
>NW_005360425.1:661166-694209 GCF_000412655.1 Myotis brandtii | reverse complement strand
ACCCTGACAGGGAATCGAACCGTGACCTCCTGGTTCATAGGTCGATGCTCAACCACTGAGCCATGTCGGCCGGTCCTTTTCACTATCTTATTAAAAAGGCTTTACATTCTGGGGACTCCCCCAGAACTGAACCAGAGGGTCTCCTTTGGACACAGGTATGGCTCTGTAGTGCTAGCTGGTGGGGAGGGATGGGAGGAGATGGGGAGCGACATTTGGTGTTCCTAATTTAGGATAAGTCAGCTGCTTTGAGCTATACCTTCCTACTTATAGAATTTTCCTTAAATAGTAATAAAGAGAACAGGAGAAAACCTAATAAAAATGAATAAAATAGGCTAAAAATGACACAATAAAAGGAGAGTAGAAAAAGAGCAAAAGCAAACTGTTGTAGTAATCACAGCATAAAAGATAACACAAATATCAACCTCCAAGAGACCAGTGGTACCTGGTGGGTGAGTTAAACATGACAAACTTGGTGGCAGGTCAGGGACAAGGACAGAGATGTAGATTGGAGTTCCCTTCCGTGCTCTGTGGGTAGAGAATTTGGCTGAGAGTTCTTGGGGGAAAGGGCCTAACTTTTAATGCATGCATTTGAAAGAGAAGTTTATTATCCATTCAATAAGTATTTACAGAGTGTGTGGTTCACTGCCCTCTTAAAGCTTACCCTATATTGGGGACGACAGACACTTGGATCAGTAGTTACACTCCAGGGTGATGAATACTGTGAGGGAGGGAGTACAAGGAGCTATGGGAATTTCTAATGGGAGAAACTAGTCTAAGGATCCAGAGAAGGTTCCTGAAAGAAGTGGAGGTCTAAGTGTGACTTGAAGGTGGACGTGTGTGTAGTATAATGGGAAAAGTATATGCGAAGGCAGAGGGTAAGAGAGAGCATGAAATGAAAGCTATCCTGTATGGCTGGTATGAAAATGCAAGAGGAGAGTGGGAAGAAAAAAGGCAAGAGAATAGAAGTGTCATTCATTCATTCACTCATTTAACAAATCACCACTAAGCATGGACTCTCTGCATGGTCCAGAGCTGGGTGGTAAGAATAGAAGGACAAATAGCACAGTTTCTGTCTTCAAGATCATCTACTGTCCAGGGAGCTCAAATGGAAGACAGTAAAGAAAGAGTTAAGAGAAAATTGTTGAGGGATCTCTGCCAACTCACTGACTTTGATGCATGACTCCCTGCAACCGGCCTTGTTTTTTGAGTGTGTTATGCCTGGGTGGAAAATGCCTCAAAACTGGGCTTTTCCAGTCCAAATGACAGGGTTTCCCGATGAGCCACTAACTGGAGCATGGTGCTGTGTGGTGATTTTGTCACAGGAGGGGGAAGAGATAGCAGGCAGAGGAGAGCAGGAGATGGAGAGCACCATTGGGTGTCCAGATCTGCTACAAAGCCTGATAGGACTAGTTTTCCCAGGAGTGGAGTGGTTAGGAGACATGGAAGGAACCAAGGACTAGTGGGGTGTTTGGATGTTGAGGTGTGTACAAAGTTCAAGTGCCATCAGAGAAAATTAAGTGTCCTGTTCTCCCAAGGCCTACAAAGTGGCATATTCCTTGGTGAATTCACCCAGGTTCAGACTTAGGCCAAACATTACATACAGGGTGGGGCAAAAGTAGGTTTATAGTTGTTTGTATGGAATATAATACAATCATTAATAAATAATAATACAAGAATAAAGTCAATGTTTTACTTACAACTGTGAATCTACTTTTGCTGCATAGAAACACAGCTTAGTCTATGTCCCAGAACTACTCAAACTCAGTGACACTGACTTATGTCAGTGAACTTCATAAGAGTCTGATGTATGACATCGGACCATATTGAGAAACACTCAGGGGCATGGTTGTTCATGTGTTCTGACCATTCTTTCTTTGTGGCCATGCCAAACGATAAGTTAGATAATAATCAGAATGTATTTTCATGCATCGGTCAAGGTTCAATGCTGAAAACAGAAACTCTGGGTATTTTAAGAAGAAAGAGATTTATTTCGAGAAATTAGGTGCTTCCGAAATTGTTGGAAGGATTGGAAAGGCTCTAAGCTGGGCCTCTAAGAATGACTTTCACCAGGACTCATCAGGAGAGTGGTTGCCTTGGCCATATCTGGATTGTGGAGGCTCAGGGGCTTGATCCTGAAATCATTGAGGTCAAGGTTAAGCCACTGTGGCTTAGTGGTTGAGCATTAACCCATGAACCAAGAGGTCACAGTTTGATTATTGGTTAGGGCACATGCCTGGGTTGCAGGCTCGATCCCCAATAGGGAGTGTGCAGGAGGCAGCTGATTGATGATTCTCTCTCATCACTGATGTTTCTATCTCTCTCTCTCCCTCTCCTTTTCTCTCTCTAAAAATCAATAAGGACATAATAAAAAATATTAAAAAAATACACAGTTCTGTAATCCAGGACTTAGGAATCTGTTGCTGCTAGCACCACTCCTTCGGACACTAAAACAGAGTCCTATTGGTGTCTCTGCCCCCTTGCTCATCAGCAAGAAAATGGTATTTGCTTCACTTTCATCTGCAAATATCTCACCTAAGTGCGTCTGATTGGTGAAACCAATTTCTCACCCAGATCCCAATCTTCAAGGGGAATGTAGATTAAAAAATACTTTCAGCCTTTGCAGTACAGGAATGGCCAGTAGAGGAGCTGGGAATGGATGCAGAAAGCCAATCAACCATTTCCACCACCCCTGGTACAAGTGGAATTAGAATAATAGGATTTGTTTATACAAATTGAAATCTGAATAGTGGGAAGCTAAGACATCCTAAAGAATCAACGTCGACATTTGCCACAAATATGTCACTGGAAACTGAAGGATCTAGACCTGAACACTCAGGGCGAGAATGCACTCCCCAACGGTTCTCTTCTTGTTCTGTGTACATGGCTGACCAGTTCCTATATTTATTCACAAGTAGTTTCTTTAGCCATAACACTCCTGTCAAATCTTCTACCCAACTTTGCTGAGTTTGGAAAAATATTTGTAGATTTATTTGGATCATGATGTTGAATAAGCATGACTTGCGGGATGTAATCATAATGCAACTTTATTTTTGTCTCCCGTTGTCCCAGTTTAAATCCAGTCCGTGGGGCTAGTTCTCCTGCCAGCTGCACCCTGGGCATCCATGATTGTTAGTGGGTGACAAAAAGTCTTACGTATTCTTGAAGTTTCAACTATATTTCAAACTTGGTAATTAAAATATGCAGCCCTGTAATTTTGCCTGATAGGTGAGACCTTCTCCCTCCTCCATTGAGGTTGCTGCAGGCTGGAAGCTGCTGGGGAATGGAGATGTATATTTGGGTTTTCTCCCTTTCTTCACTAATATTTCTACTCCATTCCCTATCTTGTGAGCTGTGCCTATGATGCCTCCAGGATGGGATGGGGGATTGCTAGAAGAGGTAAGGGGAGCATGGGGAGGCTTCACTTGATGGTCTCCATGGTGATGACCAGCTTCAACACTCTTCTGACTTGGCAGATGTTACAAGTGAACTCTTCCTCGTGGGTGCTTTTGTGGGGCTTCAAAGATGCCCACCTAATCTCTGCAGATCATTCACCTGCAGCCCTTGATCTAGAACACATGCATCTCTATTTTGGCTGTTTGCTTCGTCCTGGGAGCCCACAAGTACCTCTGCTTTCTCTCTTTGACAGGATGTAAGGTGATCTCACTGGCTCGCTCTTATACTAGTACTTGACATGTAAGATTCTGGCTAAACCTCCGTCATTCCTCTGCTCTGGCAAACTCTGGAAGTAAGTTACTCCCCAAACTGTCGCCCTCTCTGCTGCGGCCAGCCTCTTGACATTTGGATTTCTCAAGTGTCACTCCAGGGATCCCATTTAAGTTCTCCAAGTGGTCTCTCTAAGTCACTCTCTTGTCACCCTGGGGGTAGGAGGGAGCATTGCGCACTAATCAGACTAGGCTAGGTTATGCTGAGGTAACAGCATTCAACAAAATTGACTTAACACTACTCAAGTTCAATTCTGGCTCTTAGTTTCCTATAGATTCAGACAACCCTTCTGCGCAGTTGTCCTCCGACTGCTGACTGCTTTGATCTATAGCATCTCTGTATCAAATTTCCTTCTACAAAGCAGTTTTGGAGATGGATGGTTGCACATCAGTGTGGATGTACTTAATGCCACTGAACTGTACACTTACAAATAGTTAAAATGGTACATTTTATATTATGTATATTCTACCACAATTAAAAAATGTTGCATGAGAAAAGTTATTTTTAGTCAACTTCACTTTTGCTTCCTGTGAGAAAATACTTTTTACTTTAACTCCATGCTAGATATTCATTCAGATATTGTTGATATCTTTTTCAGCACTTAGCATAAACATTGATGGGTTGAATAACTTTAGTAGAATAGAATAATAAGAAAAATGCTTCTACAATTGCCATGACGAAGGAAAAGGGGGCTAGAGGGCTGTGCATTACCATGACATTCATTGGCCAAAGCTAATTACATGGCCATCTGTAATTTCAAGGGAGGTGGATGGGGAGTAATATCTCTGGTGCCCGGAAGTAGAAAACCAGTGAACAGTAGTAGTGATCACTATAGCCCCCGACTCCCCCCTACCCAGGAGGGGTGGGATTCACAGCACAGCTCATCCCAAGAAACTCTTTGCTAAATATTTTCCCTAAGTCCAACTTTTGACTTGATATGAAACCGGTTTTGACAACCTTCTTTGTAAATTCTGCATACAGTCTAGCAGCTTCTTTGAAATATGAGAGCTATTGTCTCTTGGTGCCCTGGCTAACGCTTCCATTTTAACATCCTGTTATATATTTGTTCATTGTCTGTCTCTCCTACCTGACTGAAAGCCCTTGAGATCAGGGACCACATTTGTCTTGTTTCTGGCTTGTTTCTTGTCTAGGCTGCATGCCTAGCACAGTACTGGACAAGTTTCAGATTCTCTATAGCTGTCATAGACAAGAGGGAAGGAACGCAGGGAAGGAGGGAGGGAAGGAGAGAAGGAGAAACAAATGGGAAAAGGGCAGAATGGATTTGAGTCAGGGAGCAGGGTCAGCAGAAGGGGCTCAAGGAGGAGAGGCGGACAGAAAAGAAAATCCCAGTGGTGGAACCAAAACCTAGACAGAGACCCAAAATACTAGGGGGCAAAGCAGATCCCAAATCCCAGGAATAGAAATAAAATTTTCTTTCTTTTTAAAATATATTTTTATTAATTTCAAAGAGGAAGGGAGAAGGAGAGAGAGAGAGAATCATTAATGATGAGAGAGAATCATTGATTGGGTGCCTCCTACACACCCTGCATTGGGGAATGAGCTGCAACCCTTCGCATGTGCCCTGACTGGGAATCAAACCATGACCTCCTGGTCCATAGGTTAACCCTCAACCACTGAGCCACACTGGCCAGGCTAGAAATGAAATTTTGATAGACTGTCCAGGAGGCGGTGACTGAATGTGGGAAGTAAGTCTCAGTGTTCTCTGGAGAAGGGGCTTCATATCCCTTTCTTTCCCTCCATGAGAAGAGGGAAGAAAAAAAGAAATAGCATTTGTCAAATGACTACTCTATGCCAGGCATTGTATCAGGTACTTCCTATAGATTATATCATTGAACTCTCACAGTAACCCAATTTATGAACCTAGAAAACTGAGCTCAGAGAGGTGAGGTAGTTGCCCAAGGTCCCAAATCTAATCAGTGCAGTTGCATTCAGATCTGGGTGTCTCTAGCATGGGGGCTGTCTTCATTATAGAGAGATCCTTTCTGGTCCATTTGTGAGGACAGAGGACTCCCCCACCTTCCCCTCTCTCTTCTGAGGCACTCACTTCCAGGCAGCCATTCTTCTAAGTGAACAGAGGAAGATGCTCGAGTCTCCATTTCCTACCTTCTAAGATGCCTATAGCCACTATGAGGCATAAAACAACTTTAGGATAAACCTGCCTGCCTCCACTCCATTAACGTCTTGTTTCAAGAGTCCTCCTCTCACCGAGCCCCTGACCTGCCTCCCACACAGGGCCTCTGGGCTTTCTAAGTAGATAGCTTGAAGTGTTTTCTGCAGCACAATTCTATTTTAAGGAAAGATACATGTGTCCATGCCTGTATGTAAGCATGTGTGCAGCATTGCTTGTGGTGTGCTGTGTGGAGGACCTCCCTGAGAATGTGCAGGTGTAATGGTGGTGACTGTGTGCTGAGAATGATGTATATGTTCATCAAGGTTGTTCTTCATGGTAGCCTTGGCCTAACAGTAGCCTTGAGAGCTGGTTAATGGTCCTAGTAAACTGTTGTCAAGGAACCCCCTGGGGTGTGAAAGCACTGTCTTTGATTTCATAACTCTGGCTTTGCTGAGTATCCAGGGAAAATGAAATGGAGCCTAGTTCCCAGGGGGAGTTGATGGTGTTTGGGCTTGTGTCAAACCATGGACTACTCCTTCAGCTGAGGTTGGACATAGTAAGACTCACATGCACATGTGTGCACATCTGTGCTTCAGTCCATGTAGCCAGTGGTGCTGATGGTCTGGGACTGCTGCAGGGAGACGAGCGTTGTGTGAGCCCTCCCTGGACACATGGGCGCGGGCGCTATCTTTCTACCTTAGTTCTGAGATGGCAGCGACTGTTTTTGGATCCAGTCTGTAGGAAATTTGGGTTGTATCAACATGAAACTGAGACAACCAATTTATCCTTGATGAAAATATACCATTGCAGCGAATATTTGACATTTAAAAATTTTACAGTATGGTAGTCATTCCTTATCCACAGGTGATATATTCCAAAACCCCAAGTGGCTGCCTGACACCACGGATAGTACAGAACCCTACATATACTATTGTTTTTTCATGAACATACATACCTATGATAGTTTATTTATAAATTAGGCACAATGAGAGATGAACAACAATAATTAATAATAAATAGAATAGTTATAAAAATAAACTGTAATAAAAGTTATATGACTGTGGTCTCTCTCAAAATAGCTTATCTGATTTCATGGATAAAAGATTTGTTTTTACTGTAGATTTTAAGCCACCTCAGTGGGCATTTCTTTTTCCTTATTAAGTCGAGAACTTTCACCTGTTCACTTAAAGCAGCGGTTCTCAACCTGTGGGTCGTGACCCATTTGGCGGTCGAACGACCCTTTCACAGGGGTCGCCTAAGACCATCCTGCATATCAGATATTTACATTACGATTCAGTAGCAACATTACAGTTATGAAGTAGCAACAAAAATAATTTTATGGTTGGGTTACAACATGAGGAACTGTATTTAAAGGGCCAGAAGGTTGAGAACCACTGATTAAAGGCAGCACTTTCTGGCTTCTTTTTTGGCTAATAAGAATGGCCAGCATCACTACTCTTGCATGTTGTGGAGTGAGAACTGCTGTAGAGAAAGGTGTCTGAAGGTGCAGGGGGATGGGAATGGAGGAATAGGTCATTGATGTGCAACCTGCTCATTCACCTGCCCAGCCTCATAACCTGGGAGGGTCCAAAGCACACTCCTTTCTCCAAGGTATTGAATGCATCAACAATGGACACCAGAATCCTTAAAGAGTTCTATAGTGATTCATCAGTAATCAGGAGATGGAACTGGGACTGTGATCTCAGTGGGAATAATGTAATCCTAGCATAGTCGAGGCCAGAGGGTGATGTCAACCAATCATACACAAAGTGTGTGATTTCCATAATAACCCACAAGTAGAGATGGTCACCCCGAACTTTCATCCACCTGTCTTACCTTCCTATCAGGCCAACTGCTTCTGGGAGATGGGGCAGGTGATAAGCCCCGGGCTTCCAGCAATTCTGGTGCCCTTGGCCAATACATTTCCTAATATTTGGGCAAACCAAAGCCCTCCCATGGTATCTTATACAATGATGCCTCCAGTGAGGGGAGACTTTTTAAGGCCAAGAAGTAAGACAACAAACTCAAGCTCCTGAAATTCATTGGTCTTACCATGTGATCCATCCTTCAGAAGCAGTTGGCTTTGATCATGTGGCAGAGAGGCCTGCTGAATGTTGTTACAACATCAACCTGGAGACAGCATTTTTAAGGTCAAGATAGGATTCTATAGGGTACATTATAAACATTAAACCAGTAGCCAATGTCTGGCACTTCTCCTGTGCCAGAATGCATGGATCTGGGCACCAGGGTAGAGGTGAAAGTAATTCTTTCATTATTATACCTGTTTCCTTGACCTTGGGCTTCACTGGAAAGTAGAAGCTGAGAGAGTCCCTTGGCTAGTCTGTGATTCTTGTGCTACTGAACTAACAGGCTAAAGAGGGCATCACTATACTGGCCAGGGTGGTTGATGGCTTGCTGCCACACAATGGGGGCAAGAAGGACCACTGTTTGGAACCCCAGGGTCACCAGGACACCTCTTAGTACTTCTTTGCCCAGTAGTCCAGTGGACAACGTCTACTTGATTGGCTTGTCATGATGGAAAACTGTGACATTCCAATCAAGACAAGCCTACCAGGGACTCAAATATTACAGAAATGAAGGGTTGGGTCATCCTACCAGGTAATAAGTCCCATCCAGGCAAGGTGTTCTTCAAGGCCAAAGGGAACATGGCTTGGGTAATGGAAGAGGGCCACCATGATTAGCCACTTAGACCTTGAGTTCTGCTATAAAATATAAACTAAGTTTTATGTCATTCCCCCTCCCCTTTTCCTTCTCTTCTTCTACTACCTTATATGAAGAACATAGGTGGTGGCTAAATTTTTAGGTTCCAGTAGATAGTTTGACTGAATTGATATCACCCTGAAACGATAGAGAGGAAGATGGACCTTGGTTGCTCTCTGTATTAAAAATATAAACTGTTTAGAATGGCAAAAAATTGATGCTAAGGTGTAAAAAGGGTAGCTTGTGCTAGATATATTATGTTTGCTTCTTCAAGACCTTTGCCATCCTTATCTACTCTGCTCTATGTCTCCAGAGGCTGACCTTCATGGACCATATCAATGGACTCATTGCCCTCTGAGTTCCAGTTGAATTTGGTCAATGGGGCAGTGTTGCAAGAGGTTAGAAAGAAGAGATATTTATTTTCCTATATCCCTCTCTGCTGTATCACCTTGGGCTGACTGTGTCTCTCTCCTAAAGGTCATAGCTCCTGTAGATGCCGCTCCTTCTCTACAAGACCTTTTCTTCTGGATTTCAGTAGCCACTGCCTTCTCTCATCTCTTCAGGCCTTTTATGACACCTTGTTACTACAAACCCCATATGCTGAACCATTCCAGTGGTTTCCTTCTACCCTCTCCTCTCCACTGTAAACAGTTTCTTTATTAGTCTCTTAAATTACCTAAGTCTTGCCAAGACATTTACTGATACACAGAGTTTGGCCAATTGGTTGTTCTGCCCAGGATTTTGACTCTGGAGCAAATTATGTAAAATTAAAAAAATAAAGCAGCAAACCATGGTTAGGAATTCATTTGTAGTAATCATGGTGGTTCCTAGTGGCTAGTGTCAGTGGTGTCCTGCTGTGGTAGATGTACTGGCCAGATCATTTCCTGTGTCTGGCCCTTGGGGGAGCATTTGGTTCTTGCTTATTTTCTAACCCTGGCTTCTATTCTCTTAGTAATTTTGTCAGCCTTCAATATCACTCCAAGAAATCCTTTTAAAATTATTAATATAGCCAGAGATGTTTCCAGTGTCTGCAACCAAGAACCCTTATTGATACAACCATTCAAGCAGATGTTTGATGTTTGGTCCAAAGCTTTACTTTTAAACCAAATTGGAAGTGTGTAGAGCTCTTTAAAAGGGGCCAACTCAATTGGCACGTGCACTTTTTACTCTATGCCCTTGGTATTTCTCCTTCTTTTTATTGGGCTGATGTTGAAGGAACAGCCACCATTTTGTTACCACAAGTTAATCATAAGAAAAAGGTCAAGAATATCATTGAAGTATTGGCTTAGATGTCCCTGAGCTTCTACGCCAATACTAGCAACAGCCTCTTCTAAGCTTCTTCCTGGAGAAGAAAGGAAAACCCTGCTTGGCATAGGTCACTATTTTTCAGATTATTAGTACCAGAACACAGTTCCTTTACTATTGTTTTCTTTCATTTTTATAGCAACCCAACTATGATTGTATTATCTTTGTTTAATTGGTTGGGGAATAGGCTCAGAGTAATAACTAGTCCAAGTGCATATAGCCAGTATGGGGAAGAGGAGATAAACTGAGAACAATTGAACAATTACTCATGAATATGTTTTGGCTCATTCATTCACTCACTCATTCATTCAATAAGAATTTTCTGAGTTCTTCTCTTGTGCCAGACTTAGGTGCAATATTTGAGATACAGAGATGAATACAATGAAGTCCCTGCCATTGGGGGTTTACTGAAGTAGTCCAAGCAAGACATGATGGGAAGTTGGACAAGAAAGGTGGAGAGGAGTGGGCAGACTTAAGAGACATTTAGGAGGAATAATCAGTAGTACTTGGTGATGGATTGATATAGGGGGGTCATGAGAGAAAAAGGCAGTTAGATGACTCTATGGCTTGTGGCTTAAATACTTGGGAGAAATGTGCAGGCATTCCTGGGATAGAGAATGTTGAAGAAAAGGCAGGGTGGTGGGAGAGAGCTGGAAGGCAAGTGACCATGAGCAGAATGAATTTCTGAGGCAGGGTAGTCATTGGTAAGCATGAACTCCAGTGTGTTGTCATGGGGATGGTGACTGAGGTGGAGCAGAAGTGAAAGTTGAGGCTGGCCTGGCTGCCTTACTATTAACTACTAACAACAGCTTAATTATTCAACTCCTATAGGGTGGTCTGTGCAGCCGGAGGCCCAATAGAACAGCAACAGAGGCTATGCTCACAGAAGGGCCCTAACAGAAGGCCTTGGCATGGCTCCCTCCAGCTCCCCAGCCATTTCCTGGGATCAAATTCAACATTTAGTCAATCTTCTCATTAGGAGGAGCAGTTCCATGGGTCTACAGGACCACTCAATACATGCAAGTGAGCCAACCTAGGCATTCCTTTGAGTAACAGAGTACTTAAGCCTGCCATTAGCCCCCATTAGGACTGCACTTACTGCTTAATGATCACCAGCTACAGGGGCTGTTGGGTCTGGACAGATGGAGAGCATAGAGGAGCTTCCAAATGCCACAAAGAGGCATTTCAATGCACTTCTCTGGAGACTCCAGAATTGAGGCTGCTCAGCCCCCCGGGCTCAGGATTAGTTACAGTTCACCAGCCTGTCTAGGCTAGACTAAGTAGAAATAAATGTGTGAGAAGTCCATGGAAGGAAGGAAAGAAATGCCACGAGAAGCTAATGTTCCTATTTCTTTCCAAAGGGTAAGAATCTGTGGGGTGTATGTGTGTGTATTTAAGAGAATCTGGCCCTAGCTGGCTTGGCTCAGTGGATAGCGTCGGCCTGTGGACTGAGGGGTCCCGGGTTCGATTCCGGCCAAGGGCACATGACTGGGTTGCGGGCTCGATCCCCGGTGGGGGGTGTGCAGGAGGCAGCCAATCAGTGATTCTCTCTCATCATTGATGTTTCTATCTCTCCTTCTCCCTTTCTCTCGGAAATCAATAAAGAAATATATTTTAAAAAAAGAGAGAGAATCTGTTCTCTGTTCTGAGAGGCCTGGGATTCAGGGTGTGATATCCTTTTGAACAATCTAAATTTCTCCAGGATCCATCAGTCTGTCCATATCAATGAGGTGGCTCAAATTTCACAGCCTCGTGTCCCAACTTTAGCCCCTGGGAAAAATCCCATGGTTTCCTGAGAGTTCCCAGGTGTGTCTCTGGCTCTTCAGGATGAGTGTGTTGCTGTTTTCACTGAGTACCATGTTCACCTCTAGGGGTGCTGCTGCTCCACTGGGCTTGGCCAGCCCTGCAGACACCATGGCTGTTCTGCAGGGCACTGCAGCCTCTCAGTCTGCACTCCTGGGCAAACTATTGAGCTCTGCTGCTGGTCTGCCAGGCCCAGAAGTGTCCGCCAGGCCTCACTGTGGTCTCACTGGGCTCTGTTATTGTTGTCATCTCTCAAGGGACAAAGTCTGAGTGTCACAGCTGAATGGTGGTCTGTGGCAAAGGTGGAGAGAAAAAGAGAAAGCCTTCCTCTCCTTTGTGCTGTACTACCTTGGAGACATTTCCAAAATTCTATAGAGCTTGATGACACTGTCTTTCCAGACTTCATTTAGGTATTGTAATGCTCAGCTATTTTTTACTCCCCTCCTCCAAAACTTTAAGGAGTGTATTTCCCAACTGTTAATGTTGGTCTTGGCCATGCGATTTGCTTTGGTGAATGGGGCAGACATTAGTGGGTGTAAAACAAGAAAGGGCTTGAAATGTGCTTGTGCAGTAGAACTTGCTATGTTGGGCTTTTTCCCTAGCCAGGAGGAGAATGTGTCCTCCTCAATAGACCACTGTCCTGGAAGAATGAGACATGGGGGACAGAGCCAGACCCAACAGACCTGGGGATGAGGCAGAGACTTCCTAGTTGACCTGCAGATGCTAGAGTGAGGATTAATGCTATGGCAACGAGCCACTGAGTTCTGAGGTGGTTCATTATATAACATTATTTAGACCATAGTTGATGAAGATAGCCCTCTTCCCTCTGAGATTCAGACACACACCCAACCATGGAAATGAGCTAAAGTTGGGTTAAAGTTACAGCCACTATCTGGTAATGAAAACTTTTCTTCTGTGCATTGACTAAAACTTTCTGACTGGGTTTGGTTCCTTTTTTGCTTACAATGAATTCTCTTAAAGGCTCCCATGCTAATGAGCTTTACGAAGGTCATCTACAGGGACTCAAACTGTGTATTTCTCTACTTGCAAACTTTAAATTTGTTAATTTCCATAAATGCTCCAGAGCAGGGGTTGGCAAACATTTTCTGTAAAGGTCCAGATCATAAATACGTTAGTCTTTGAGGACCACACGATTTCTGTCCCAACTATTCAATTCTGCCATTATAGCTTGAAAGCTGACATAGGCAATAACAAATAGGCATGGTTGTTTTCCAATAAAACTTTATTTACAAATAAAGTTTACTGACCCTGCTCCACCTCAAAAGCACTTCAACTCTTCCTGCCACCAACAGACGGTGACAATGGTTGTCACCTGATTTGTGAGGGCAGTTTTGCTGTGTTTGTGCTTAGATGAAAGTATTTTATAAACATTGCTATCATCATGACCAATAAGTAGCAGTGAGTGAGAGCATTGGAAATGCTACTTAGAAGAGACATATGGTTATGATGGAAACCAAAGTGGAATAATAATTTCAAAAATTGAAAATGGTGAGAAAATGAATGTTGCAAGTGAAAATGGGATAAGTTTTTCGGACAGTGGCATGACTGCAAAGGATCAAGAGTAAATCAGGTAGCATGTAAAATGCTGGGCCCATGCCAGTAATCAGCAAAATATGATGAGAAGCAATTGACAAAAATAAAAAATGTAGAAACACTTTGAGTTTATGGCTAGAGAGGAGCAGCATCACTGGAGGCTCATTAGCCTAATGTGAGTTTAGGAGAAGCCGAGGGGTCTGTTTGAGAGCTTGGTCATGGTGAAAGTGCTATTATCATAATAATTAGCTAGTTTATTAATATTAATTATAGGAAGAGAGCAAAAGGGAGGCCAGGCATTATAAGCATGGTCATCTGGGCAGCTTCACCAGGAAGCTACAGCTTCATGCTTCCCAGAGGACCACCTGTCCTTTCCCTGCAGATCACTGGGGGAAGGGATCAAACAAAGCGGGAGGTGGGCACATGCACAGAGAAGTCAGGGTGGCCTAGGGGAGGTGCTTGCCTGTCAGTCTAGCCTGGGAACAATGGATTGGCTAGGGGTTGGGCCCCAGCAGAACCATGCGAAATCTTGGAAAGTTAATTGGTTAGTTTGAAGAAGCTCCTGGTTAATATCCCCAGACAAAGAGTTCCTTTTCTCTTGCTCTTGTTGGCTCTTGCTCTCTTATTCTCTTCTTGCTTCCTCTTGCTCTGTGATCTGCACTTGCCTGTGCATTCGCCTATTCTCTTTCCATGGCCTTGTGGCCTTAAGCAGCCGCATGGCCCATGGATCATGGCCATACAAATGCCATATGCAGGATGTGGGACTGGACTTTAATATGGAGCAGAAATTATGGACAGTGACCTTTCTTCTGGCCCTGCTGAAGACAAGAGAGGACTGTTTCCATGGCGAGACAGACAGAGATGGGACCTTGGAGGGGAACCCCCTTAATTTTACATGATCAATAAAGCTTTCCATGAGACCTCATCCTCCCGTGGGGGCCTCAGGAAATTCATTTCTTCACGGCACTCCAAGAACTCCACTTCAACCGACAACAGTGCCACTGCTATTGTGAGCCATGAGAGATTCCATAGACTCAAGGTGCCTCACATCTACACAAGGTCAAAGTGATGTTGATACTATACCTGCTAAGGACTTCTCTTGTAGCAATCTTGAACAAATGGTGTGTCTGCCTCAACAGATTTCCAAAGTGGGAAAAATAGGGATATTTTCGAAAACTAACACATATCAAAGCAAAACAGAAGATTATGCAAAACATCAGCTTATTCTGGTATTTGGTAGAAAATTACCTGGGGATTCTGAGCTTAACCTTCATGAGGTTTTTTGAACTTGCAGACAAATGAACTTGCAAACAGCTGTTTGGAGCTGAACTTATTAACACACATACACACATGGACACACACACACACACACACACACACACACACACACGGTAGAAAAATGAAGGACAGAATCTCTTGCCTTGTAGAGCCCAATCTTCAGGTTGAAGGAGAGGGGAGGAGGCTCTCAGCTTAGTCACTGCCCCTCACTCAGGGAAGAAAGATTAAAGAGCTTGGTTGCAGATGAAAAACAATGATATTCTGGAATGAATGTGAGTTTTGCAGTCAGGTAGACCTGCTTTGGTACCTGAATGTGTCCCTTGTTAATTATGTGACCCTGGGTGCTAACTTTATGGAGTGAGAAGCTCTCCATCCCCTAAAGGAAATGGTGGAGAAATTCAATCTTGGGAAAAGCGGGGGATTCCTTTGCTTTGGAGAACAGAGGGGTCATCTGGGAGGAGCCTTGATAGCATTGCCTAAATGGGGAGAGGGGAGAAGGGGGAATCAAGGTGTTATAGTAATACATAAGATTTCAGGTTGAGATGGCAAGTAAAGGGTCAGGGGAAAATGTGAACTGAAAAAGCAAGTGAATAAAAGGGAAATCCAAAGAACTGAGGGTGAGAAGGGGGTAGGAGCAGGGGTTAGGTTGATTCCCACTGGAGTAGCAGGAAGTGGGTGGGAATGACATATCTTCCTTTGTAGCCTGCCCTGGGAGATGGCGGTGATGACTGGGAGAGGGCCTGCTTCCGTTATTCCACCAGCTGTATTATAGTAGTTAAGTTCTCTTGGTTGCAAGTAATAGAAACCTATTTTTAGTAGCTTAAGGAAAAATATATTTGATTTATTGGAAATATATTCGTGTGTCTCCCAGAAGCTGAAGAATCATTGAACAGCTGGAGGAGCTCATGGACTTCCTTCCCTCGAGGACTAAGCTTCTCTAAACTGTAGTGAGCATCAAAACCACCCAGTGGACTTGCTGGGCCCCCAGGAATCATTTGCATTTCTAACAGGTTTCCAGAGGTTATTGTCTCTGGTTGGCCCAAGAGCACTGCCATGAGTTCTCAACTCTCAGCTCTGTCCCTCAGTTCAAATTTTTGAGTGGCAAATGGATTGGTCCATCTTGGTCATGTGTCTAATCATTTATTGCCAGAGGGAGGAGTCACATAGTATAGACATGGTACTTGAGGGCCACTCTAGTGTTTCAGGGATCAGTTCAAAAATAAGAAAGGCTTGGTGGATGCACCAGAGGCTTCGGTGGTTCCTTCCACTCTTCTCAATGGGTGCAGGAGGCCCCTGAGTCTTCAGCTCTGGAGTTCATTCTGTAGCGTTGGTCTTTAAGCTGCCATTCAATCCCTTGGGATTCTCCCCACCAGATTGGCCTTCAAGGGGGACATTGTCCTCCTGCCCCTTAAAACAAGGAGGCAAGGCATTTACATTTTAGGGTTTTCACTGCTAATTCCTAACAGGAACTTGGGACAGATAACAAATCCTACCACTTTTGAGAAATTGCATATATTCTGAAATTGTCTAAATTTCTCATGGCAGTAGCGTGCAGTCAATGACTCCTGGTTCTCCCCTGAGTTGGTAGCTGGGTCTCTGGCAGTCGGGCTATCCCCTTGCTTTCCTCTACCAGGAAGATCTCTCTCCCAAGCAGTAGACCTGCCTTTGCTACAGGGCAGAGACCCACTCAGGGGTCATTGCCTCTTTAGGGGCCGCTTAGGGTGACCCCACTGGCCATCTCCCCAGGAAGTAAAATCTGAGGAGAGAGCTGCAGATAACCTGGATCCCTGCCTCTTCTGTTCACTCCCTCCCTCTTTATTTATTTCTGGGAGGATAACAAGGCTTCTTAAAAAGGAAAACTCCCTTCCTTGGACTAAACCCCGGTTGTGTTTCGAGCAGGAAGAAGAACGGGAGGTGTTGCTGCCACTGGGGAGGAATCATGCACAGGAAAACAGAAAGAAAGCAGACTCCTGCTGCCATTTGGCAAAGTCTTTTCTGCCAAAGAAATGAATCCTCAGAGTGGCAAGGGCACACACAACTTTGGCAGAAGGAGCCCATCCTAAGTGGAGAGGCTGTAAGAGACACAGCATCACGGGCTCAGGGCTGGGAAGGACCACTCCAGATTCATGCCTTTTATCTACCACTTCACCAGGGCAGTTACCAGCTTCTGCATGAACCTTTTCAGTGACTGTGAGGTCAGCATGCTCTTTCTTCAGGCAGTTCTGATGCTCTGAGAGATGTTCCATATACTGGCCTGTAACCTCTCCCTCTCCAGGGAGACCAGCAATCCAGGAGACTGCCTGGGGGAGGAAGGAGGTGGCATTAGTGCCCACGGAGTCTGATATTAACAATAGCAGCTCATTTATTGAGCACTTTTACAAGCCAGGAGATCGCATTATCAGTCCTTTGCAATTGGTTCACTGTGCCAGCCTTGAGCCCAGATATACAGACCAGACCAGGAAAAGATGAGAATCACAACCACCCCAATTCAGGGAAAAAGCAATAGACTTTTCCTGAGATCCTTCACATAAAAAGTAACACAAAGATTACAGGTGAATAGTACTCAGATTCACAGGCAGTCTGATGAGGCCCCTTGTAATTCAGTACAGTAAGTGTTTGCTAAGGGGGCCTGGAGATGGAGAAGTAGGTGGAGGGCAAGGAAGGAGTGGGTATTCTCTTAGCAGCCCTGGGTCATGTGAATGGCCATTACTTCTCCCTCTCTGACTCCCTCCCCTCAGCCCATACTGCATGCACTCTTTTTTATTTTATTTTATCTTATTTTATTATCCTCACCCACGTTCTTTGGTTTTTAGAGAGAGGGGAAGGGAGAGAGAAAGAAACATTGATGTGAGAGAGAAACATCAATCAGCCACCTTCTTGCGCGTGACCTGACCGGTGATCAAACCTGCAACCTTGGTACGTATGTGCCCTGAACTGGAATTGTACCTGTGGCTCTTCGGGGCATGGGACCATGCTCCAACCCACTGAGCCACACAGGCCAAGGCTTATGTTTGCTTTAGTGGCAAAATTGGCACCTTCTCTATTAGAAAAAGCCACAGTAGCTTGAGGAAAAATACTGTGTATTTGGTTTGATTTATTGGTGGGCAACACATTTGAAAAGGGACCCGTCGCCAGGAGACCTGCTTGTAACCTTTAGTGTCCCTAGGCCAGTCCTGTTGTTTATGAAGTCCCTGCTGGCCCCTGTCCTGAGCCCAGAGAAGCCTCTCCTGACCCCGTTCACCTGAGACAGGCACTCAGCTTCTCAGCCCTCAGCCAGGAATGTCTTCCAGATGTTGTCATGGCAATGCTGGAGTCAGAAGCTGCTCGCCACAACTCAGCTTTGACTGTAAAAAGTAAATTCCCATTTCCTTTTGTCTGAAGTGTCAGGTGAAACCTTTCCTGCTGTGGGGTGAGGGTGGAGGAAGCACCCCTATAGGTGCAGGTGACTGAACACGCACCATTCTGAGCCAGCCTGCGTGGGCTCCCAGGGAAAGAGAGGCAGGGGAAGCATCATCCATCAGGGGCAGGAAGCGGGGATCATGCAACTGACCATTTGGGTCCTGATTCAAACTGGGGACAGTTCAAATGATCTGCACCTTCAGTCAAGTCCATCTCTGATACTAGGATGACTTAGCAACGTGTAGAATCAGCCTGTTTACTCCAAGCCAGAGAGGGCTGGCTTGGGGGGTTCATTGAGAGCCCCTTGTTAACAACCATACCATTTGCTAACTCTTGTATAGTACTTGCCAGGTTCCAGGCATTGCTCCAGGGAGCACGGTAAGGAGTTGGAATTATTGCAGTTGTGCATGTAAAATGCCTCGCACAGCACCTGGCATATAGAAGTGCTCAATAAATGGAGCTTTTATTATTAATATCAGACTCTTCGGACACTAATGCCACCTCCCGCCTCCTCCAGATGGTCTCCTTGACTGCTGATGCTATCCCAGGGTGGCTGGAGGTCCCCTTGGATTTAGGATGTAACTGTCAATCTGGGGGGCCAAGCCTGATGTTACATTCCCTTATTCCTCATTCCCCACAGCCCTGCCATGGCCCAGCCACCTTTATTTCTCTTCTGTGGGAGCTCCGAGGAGTTCCAAGGGGAGCCAGTATCCATAGCTCCTCTGGGCTGGACCCCTGTTGAAGTGGCCAGTTTTGTGAGGATCCCATTCAGAGAAATCCCCAGGTTGTATTTGTGTCTTGCCGCCAGGCTCAGCATAATGGCATTGACAGTTGAAGTAAGCAATTGGCCAATTTCCTTCAGGAATGTTTGAAATAAAAAGCAGTTTGTCTGAGTGGAGGAAATTGTGAGAGCCCCAAATGGAATTGCTTAAATTTATTGCTAGAGAGTTTTTACATATTGAGCCAAAGGCAGATCTTTTTGCACTCGGCCCTGGGTTTTCAGGAGTGCCGCATTGCACCAGAGATGGAGCGGTCTGGGTAGGCTTCTAAGTTGGCCTGTCGGAGTAGAAGCCTCCATGGTATCACCAGCCTTCCCAGGGGAAGCCTTAAAGCTGCCCCCTGCTGGTGGGAAAGATTTGACGGCAGGCATGGGAAACACGACAGCCTTTTCCATGGGAAAGCAGAGTGGTACCTGCATCTCCAGACAGAATACTGACCAAGTGTTAGCAACCACAGCATCAGCCATGGACGGTTCAAAGGCTGCTGGATGGTCCAAAGGCTGCAGTGGATGTGATTTTTCACGTGGGTCTTGCCTCCTGAATGATGAGCTCAGGAGGCAAGAAATGTGGGAGCTGCCAGGGAAGAGATCATTCAGCAATTTTTTCCTGGTTGGGATAGAAAATTTTTTAAACTGATTTTTTATTAAAAAATTTCCCCAGTTTTATTGAGAAATAGTTCACATGTCACTATATAATGTTTAAGATATGCGGCATGATGGTTTGTTTACATATATTGTGAAATGATACCACAATAGGTTTAGTGCATGTGGGAGCTGCCAGGGAAGAGATCATTCAGCAATTTTTTCCTGGTTGGGATAGAAAATTTTTTAAACTGATTTTTTATTAAAAAATTTCCCCAGTTTTATTGAGAAATAGTTCACATGTCACTATATAATGTTTAAGATATGCGGCATGATGGTTTGTTTACATATATTGTGAAACGATACCACAATAAGTTTAGTGCACATCCATCATCTCACATAGATACAATAAAAAGAAAAAACATTTCTTATTGTGATGAGAACTCTTAGGATCCACCGTCTCAACTCCTTTCTTACGTATCACGCAGCAGTGCTAGCTATGGTCACCGTGTTGTCCATTACATCCCTAGTCCTTGTTTACCTTATAACTGGAAGTTGTGCCTGTTGACCAGGGACAGACAAATTTTGATCTCAAGTTCTGGAAGACACAGAGACTTACATTCAAGCCAACATCAAAATAAGATGTAAATTATTTGCAGAACAGCAGGGGATGTAGTCAAATGAACTTGTTATCGGCCCCGAGACCTAGTCTGACGTGGCACTAGTTTATGGTGAGACCATGGGCCGATCACTGTTCCTTTCTGGACTCAGTTTTCCTATCTGTAGGGTGAAGTGGTTGGACAAAATGATCTGAGGTCCTGCCTAGCTCCAACGTGCTGTGACCTGGGCCTCTTTCCTGCTCACACCCCCAGGGCTCCCTGCTCTTTTTCTCTCTCTCTCCAAACATGACTTACATATTTCATACCCACTGAAGACCCCTCATCACAATGTTGACCTTGTTTCATACACATTGAAGACTCCTCATCATGATGCTGTCCTTAGTGCATTTAATACACTGAGAGGAGGCATCCTGATGTGGTAGAAGAGTATGGACCCAAGAACCAGGCAGAACTTGGCTCAAGTTCTGGTTCTGCCCCTCTTTTGGTGGACTTTGGACTGGTTACTTACCCTTTCTGACCTTAAGCCTCTTTACTTAAGCCTAGGAGTAATGTTGTGAAGATGAAATTAGACAGTGTCATATATCATGAAGGAATAGGCTGGGCAAACATAGGTGCTCACCCAGCATGAATTTTCTTCCTCTTCCTATGCCCACACCCATGCAGACCTCAAACTGCATCACCTACAGGGCTGCTGGATGCAGGAGGACCCACCTTGATTTCATGTATGGGTTTGTAACTCTAAAGAGGTAATGTTGTCTCTCATGTTATCCTCTAAAGAGCTGGAATAAAAGGTTCTTGGACCAAAATGATACATGTGCTTGGAAGAGCTGCTCTGATAAGTGGCCTGGGTTAGGATTGGGTGAGACCCTGGATTATCCCTAAATAAAATATATGAGAGCTAAACTACCTTCTAAAGAGTGTAGGTTCGATTACCTGCAGGGTTTTTGTCTTGCTGAGCAAAGAGATTGAATGGGGTATGTAGTCAGGAACAGAGCTGAATTACTCTGAACAATAGGGGAGAGCGATATTAATGGGGCTAGGGGAGAAAGGAAAGAGCCAAGTAGTGGCTGGAAAGAAGAGACTGTGGAAAAAATGAAAGCATTTAAGAGGGACTTAAAAAACACAGTTGGGCTATACATATAGATACACATGCACAGAAATGCATGCTTGTATTAGAGATGTGATTACATGGAGACACATGCACCCTCACATACAGGCATGGTGCTGTCTGGGAGCATGTAAGTGAGTGTGTGTGTGTGTGTGTGTGTGTGTGTGTGTTCATGAACACATGCTCCCTGACACTGGAGACAGCTGTTCTCTAAGCCTTATGGACAAGTAGTCTATAGTAACCCTTCCCTTTTTGCTTCCCCCATGACATGAGATGGGGCAGGTGTCAGAATTGCTCAGAATTCTCATTAGCATACCAGACTGAGCAAGATAGTGGGGTACATAGAGAAAATGGTATTTCTCACTCACTTCAATAATAATATTCTTCTGCTTATAAAAGTTCTATGTTCAATCATTACTATGGGCAGGGTTCTGTGTTAGGCACTAGGAATGTAACAGTGAACAAAGCAGGCATGGACTTGACCCTTCTTCCCTAATGCAGCTTATGTTGGTGCACTGGGGGGAGGGGAGGGGTCCTTCAGCCCGGCTGCGCCCTCTCGCAGTCTGGGAGCCCTTGGGGGATGTCTGACTGCTGGCTTAGGGAGCACACTGACCACCAGGGGGCAGCTCCTGCTTTGAGCATCTGCCCCTCTGGTGGTCAGTGTGCATTATAGCAACCCATTGTTCCACCTTTCGGTCGATTTGCATATTAGCCTTTTATTATATAGGATGGTACAAACAGACATAAAGCATGTCTGGCACATGTGATGGGTAGTTGGAAGGGGACACTTGGGGGGGCTCTGGGAGGATCTGATAAGGGAATGAGCCCAGTCCATGAGGACCTGAAAGAGACACAGTGTATGGAGTTGAGAAGGAAGGAGAGAGCAACAGAAGATGAAGCTGAAAATGGACACAGGCCAGATCACAAAGGACTTGAAAATACATTCAAGCATTTGAACTTGATCTTGAGGGCCACAGGGAGCCACTGAGGAGTTTTTAGCTTGGGGGAGGGATGTGCTTAATTTTGCCTTAGAAATATCACTTTGGCTTCACTGTGCATGCTGAGTCCTCCCTTTCCTTAGAACCAGGGCCCTTTTAGACCCTCTGTGACGAAAGGCAGCAAATCCCAGCCAGGACCCCAGATCACAGGCCTGGGCTGGACCCAGGGCACACAATGGGCAGGACTCTCCTTCCAGTCATGACAGCCTGCTGTGCACAGCCCGAGGCTTCACGGTGACAGCATAAAGTCGGTCATTTTAGGATATTTGATTAAATTAACATTTACTGAGTGCCTACAATTTTCTAGGATGCATTGTGGCACTTCATGTTCACAGAAGCCTTAGGAGGCATGTACAAAATGAGTCTCATTTTGGAGAAAAGTGGAGAGAGGAAGAGGTGGAGGACTGATATTGCTGAGTCCCTTCTACATTCCAGGTACAGAGCTAGGGGCTGGCCTTAGTTAATCCCATATGAACACCTAGGAGAGAGGGACTGTTATCCTCATTTTAAGATAAGAGGGCTAACCTTGGAAGTGAAGCAGTCTATCCAAGAACACTAAGTGAGTGTTGCACTGGAATCCCCCCTCTCCCTAGTTATTGAGGTACCAGTCAAGTTCATTCTGTTAGGTCATTTCCAGAAAACCCAACAGAAAATCCCCTTCTGCTTAGGAGTCTTCCTGCCTCCTGGTACTGCTCGGGGATGACACGTGAAGTGAAGACAAGGACAACTGCAGAGGCACTGGGTGCCCTCCTGCTGGCTGACAGGGAGGGTGAGCTCTCTGGTTCCTTGGGGTTGGCACAGGTGCCCACAGCCTACTGTAGCACAACTTGTTGGAATCACATATGTTAGCTCTTTTGGGGTCAGATTATGGGAAAACACAGATGAGCAGGAGACTACACAGTGTAGTGAAAGGACATGAGTTTCAGAGTGAGAGCTCTCTGCGTTCACATCCAAGCTCTGCTCTTTAGGGGACCCGGAGCCTTTGCACTATACCGAGTCACCTTGAGTCACCTGCTCTCCCCGTAGGACCTTTGGATGGCCAGCCTCTTTGTGCCTCCATTTCCTCATCTATAAGATGGAGATAATAGCACTTAAGGAGCAAAATTGCTATCTGGATTAATGAAATAACACAATGCATTAGCCCAGTATCTGCAAGTTCTAAATTCTCAATAAATGTTACCAATTATTGTCAACCCTTCACTTATGAGCCACAGCTGTAAGATGAGGATAATTATACCCTTGGCATAGGGTTTAGGGGGTGATGGTGGGAATTATATGACAAAATGTGTATAGTGATGAGCAACAGCCCAGTACATATGGTGCCCCACCCTGAGTCTGCTTCGCTTTCTTTCCCTTTTCCTGGATCTGTGCAAGGACAAGTGCCAGATGTTTTCACCAACTGTAAATATCTACTGAACATTTCCAAGGCTGGTTCTTTGCTTTGTCAATCCTTCAGGGAGTAGCTTAGACTGTGTGTTTGCTGGTTTGTATCCCCTCTCCCCTCGCCGCCCCCCTTCCCCTGCTTTCATACTGGGCTCCCAGTAGAGGCATGATATAATAAAATTATTTCTCTCTCCAGATAGCAATCCCCCCACATCACTTCACTTTATCAATTACACGTGTCTTTTGAGCAGAGTTTTCCCTGCCTTGGTCACAAAGGGTAATGAGGGGTGACCCTGCTCTGGCTGTAATTGCAACTGCAGGGCCTTACTCCAATTAGGTTTTCAGGCCACTCCAGCAGTGCTGAAGTTCTCAGAGCCCTGCTGGGAATGTGAGGTGGGAGATAAGGGAGCACCCCATGCCTTGATGTTCATACTCCATCCCTCCCCAAAGTTGGCAACAGGTGGTCAGAGCTCTGCAGTGGGCACAGAGGCTGTCAACTCAGGGAGCCTCCGACTTGGAGATCAATTATTACCTTCTACTCAAGTCAAGTCCCTTTTTGGTTGCCAGAAACTGACCTTGACCTTCACATCTCCCTCTATTTTCCTGCTTTTTTTTCCCTCAGTCAGCAAAACTCATGAGTCACCCATGCTCTGTCTGTACTTCCTCTCCTCCCAGTAGCTTGTCTCTATCTCTCTACTAAAACAGCTTTGGTCAAGGTCACTAATGACTGCATGTTGTTACATCCAGAAGTCAACCTCAGAAACAGTGGCTCTCAGGAACCATTTCCATGACTTCTTAGCAGCATTTGACACTGCTGACCATTCCTTCTTGCCTGAAACGCTTTCTTCACTTAGCTTCTGGAGAAAAACAACCCTCTTGTTTTTCTTTTTACCTTTTTGAGGACCTGAAAGAGACACAGTGTATGGAGTTGAGAAGGAAGGAGAGAGCAACAGAAGATGAAGCTGAAAATGGACACAGGCCAGATCACAAAGGACTTGAAAATACATTCAAGCATTTGAACTTGATCTTGAGGGCCACAGGGAGCCACTGAGGAGTTTTTAGCTTGGGGGAGGGATGTGCTTAATTTTGCCTTAGAAATATCACTTTGGCTTCACTGTGCATGCTGAGTCCTCCCTTTCCTTAGAACCAGGGCCCTTTTAGACCCTCTGTGACGAAAGGCAGCAAATCCCAGCCAGGACCCCAGATCACAGGCCTGGGCTGGACCCAGGGCACACAATGGGCAGGACTCTCCTTCCAGTCATGACAGCCTGCTGTGCACAGCCCGAGGCTTCACGGTGACAGCATAAAGTCGGTCATTTTAGGATATTTGATTAAATTAACATTTACTGAGTGCCTACAATTTTCTAGGATGCATTGTGGCACTTCATGTTCACAGAAGCCTTAGGAGGCATGTACAAAATGAGTCTCATTTTGGAGAAAAGTGGAGAGAGGAAGAGGTGGAGGACTGACATTGCTGAGTCTCTTCTACATTCCAGGTACGGAGTTAGGGGCTGGCCTTAGTTAATCCCATATGAACACCTAGGAGAGAGGGACTGTTATCCTCATTTTAAGATAAGAGGGCTAACCTTGGAAGTGAAGTAGTCTATCCAAGAACACTAAGTGAGTGTTGCACTGGAATCCCCCCTCTCCCTAGTTATTGAGGTACCAGTCAAGTTCATTCTGTTAGGTCATTTCCAGAAAACCCAACAGAAAATCCCCTTCTGCTTAGGAGTCTTCCTGCCTCCTGGTACTGCTCGGGGATGACACGTGAAGTGAAGACAAGGACAACTGCAGAGGCACTGGGTGCCCTCCTGCTGGCTGACAGGGAGGGTGAGCTCTCTGGTTCCTTGGGGTTGGCACAGGTGCCCACAGCCTACTGTAGCACAACTTGTTGGAATCACATATGTTAGCTCTTTTGGGGTCAGATTATGGGAAAACACAGATGAGCAGGAGACTACACAGTGTAGTGAAAGGACATGAGTTTCAGAGTGAGAGCTATCTGTGTTCACATCCAAGCTCTGCTCTTTAGGGGACCCGGAGCCTTTGCACTATACCGAGTCACCTTGAGTCACCTGCTCTCCCCGTAGGACCTTTGGATGGCCAGCCTCTTTGTGCCTCCATTTCCTCATCTATAAGATGGAGATAATAGCACTTAAGGAGCAAAATTGCTATCTGGATTAATGAAATAACACAATGCATTAGCCCAGTATCTGCAAGTTCTAAATTCTCAATAAATGTTACCAATTATTGTCAACCCTTCACTTATGAGCCACAGCTGTAAGATGAGGATAATTATACCCTTGGCATAGGGTTTAGGGGGTGATGGTGGGAATTAGATGACAAAATGTGTATAGTGATGAGCAACAGCCCAGTACATATGGTGCCCCACCCTGAGTCTGCTTTGCTTTCTTTCCCTTTTCCTGGATCTGTGCAAGGACAAGTGCCAGATGTTTTCACCAACTGTAAATATCTACTGAACATTTCCAAGGCTGGTTCTTTGCTTTGTCAATCCTTCAGGGAGTAGCTTAGACTGTGTGTTTGCTGGTTTGTATCCCCTCTCCCCTCGCCGCCCCCCTTCCCCTGCTTTCATACTGGGCTCCCAGTAGAGGCATGATATAATAAAATTATTTCTCTCTCCAGATAGCAATCCCCCCACATCACTTCACTTTATCAATTACACGTGTCTTTTGAGCAGAGTTTTCCCTGCCTTGGTCACAAAGGGTAATGAGGGGTGACCCTGCTCTGGCTGTAATTGCAACTGCAGGGCCTTACTCCAATTAGGTTTTCAGGCCACTCCAGCAGTGCTGAAGTTCTCAGAGCCCTGCTGGGAATGTGAGGTGGGAGATAAGGGAGCACCCCATGCCTTGATGTTCATACTCCATCCCTCCCCAAAGTTGGCAACAGGTGGTCAGAGCTCTGCAGTGGGCACAGAGGCTGTCAACTCAGGGAGCCTCCGACTTGGAGATCAATTATTACCTTCTACTCAAGTCAAGTCCCTTTTTGGTTGCCAGAAACTGACCTTGACCTTCACATCTCCCTCTATTTTCCTGCTTTTTTTTTTCCTCAGCAAAACTCCTCATGAGTCACCCATGCTCTGTCTGTACTTCCTCTCCTCCCAGTAGCTTGTCTCTATCTCTCTACTAAAACAGCTTTGGTCAAGGTCACTAATGACTGCATGTTGCTACATCCAGAGGTCAACCTCAGAAACAGTGGCTCTCAGGAACCATTTTCCATGACTTCTTAGCAGCATTTGACATTGCTGACCATTCCTTCTTGCCTGGAACGCTTTCTTCACTTAGCTTCTGGAGAAAAACAACCCTCTTGTTTTTCTTTTTACCTTTTTAGTCTTTTCTAGATTCATCTTGTCCTCCGGACCTCAAGAGCCTCTTCTCATTCCTATTTCAACTCATGCAGGAGAATGGCTTTAAAAAGGGTCTGGATGCTGATGACTTCAACTTAATCTTTACCCTGACCTTATCCTTTGGACCCCAGACTTACCTATTGGCCTCCCTACTTGACTTCTCCACTGGATCTCTACTGAACACCTCACTTTTAACATATCGCATGCCAAATTCTTAATTTTTTCCTTTCAAACTTACACTTTCCTCTGTTTTCTCTGTCTCATTGATGTCAACTTAATTTTCTACTTACTGAAGCCAAATATCTTGAAGTTGACCTTGATTTTTTGTCTTCTCTTACACACCACCGGTTTTTTTTTTTTTTTTTTTGAGAGGGGTAGTAGGATGGCTATTTGTTTATGTGGTCTCTTCGTTGCTCATTTTTGTGATTCTGTCTTGCATCTCTTTAAACAGTTTAAAGTTATTTTATATTCTGTATCTCACATTTTGGGTATTAAAGTCTTTGTGAGTGAAGAGGTTAAGTCTGTTGTTTGTTGATTCTGCTCTTACTCATGGCACATTGTTTTCTTGCATATTGTTTTTTGACATTTGGTGACTTGTTCTTAACCTGTGGAAAATCTGGGGCAATAAGTTGAGGATGTTTCCTCCAGAGAAGCTTTATATTAACTTGTGCCAGGCAACAAAGGACACCATTGACCAGAATTTTTTTTTTTAGCTTCTTTCAGGATTCCGGGCTAAATCTGAGCCTAGGCCCCTGGAGGTTTACCCCATTTTAAAATCTGGGGCAATAAGTTGAGGATGTTTCCTCCAGAAAAGATTTATAATAACTTGTGCCAGGCAACAAAGGATACCATTGACCAGAATTTTTTTTTTAGCTCCTTTCAGGATTCTGGGCTAAATCTGAGCCTAGGCCCTTGGAGATTTACCCCATTTCCTGAGAGCTCAATAATGTGGCAAAAACTTTGAGTTGTGCAGTATGTAATTGCTTTTGAGTGCAAGAACCCCTCAGAGATCTCGTTGGCTATAGTTCCAGAAGTGAAAAGCATCCAGATAGTGAAAAGCATCTTTTCACTCTCTTGATCCCCTTACTTACCCAATTTTATTTACCTTTACATCACTTAATCACCATCTAACACAGTGCATATTTGTTTGTTTATGTATTTTATATCTTCACCACTAAAATGCCAATCCCATGAGAAAAGGGATTTTGACTGGTTTGTTCATTGCCATGTCTCTAGTGCCTAAAACAATGTTTTGCATGTAACAGATGTTCCAAAAATTTTGTTGAATAAATGAACAAGGACTCCCGTAAGTTGGTTCAGAAGAGGTGATTATTTTAAGAATGCTCATGGAGAGATGGGAGCTCACAAGAACAGGAGGGGTAGCAGGGCTAGGGTCCCAGGGTGGGACACAATGAGTAATTTTGTATCTAAGTTGGTCCTGGATTCTTTTAGTAACAGCGTTCCTCTCGTGCCTCTACCACCCAATAACTACTTCCTCTCCTTCCTTGTACCATTCTATTGCATTTGGCTTTGGTTTGCCATCATCTCAACTCGAGGCATTCTTTCAAATTCTTTCTTGGCTACTAACGGAAAACACTCTTCCCTCCCACTCCCAGGGTCATATTCTCAAAAAAAAACTAGCCTTTTAAAAAAGCCAGGTCACATGGCCTCTGGCTAGCTTATGAATTTTAAGAATGAATTTAGAGCTAGGCAATGCAAGAACAGGAGGAATAGTGGGGCTGAGCTCCAGAAGGCTTCGAAGAAGTGGCTGCTTCTGGATCTAAGGTTGTCATGGCCTTTGGTCAGGTGTCCGCCTCCAAACCATTTAAATATGACAGGTCAAGAGAATGGTCAGGTAAAATAACACTGGAAAGCTAGACAGTGGGGATCTAGAAGTAAGATCCTTTCATAGGGTCTGGGTGAGGCAAATAAGGAGATTGCTAAATTCAGAACAATTTCTGAGAGTGAAACGATCACGACTCAACATTTGATGGAATAAATCAGCCTCTTGAAAAGGTAGAGACCCACTTTGATGATGACAAAACATCCAAGTCCAATCAAGGGAATGAGGCAGGAGTCCCAGAAAGATGTGATTACAGTAAGGAAAGTTGTAGCCAGATCAATTATGCTGAACCATGGTTTAGAAGAGTATGTTCTAACTAGCAGGGAGGAGATAATAAGTCATCAAATCAAAGAACAAGAAATGGCAGTATTTCTTCTGCACTAGAGAGGCCAATGCACATATTAAGTGTGAGACAGATAATCTAGGATACAGACATTAATTAAACAATTTCCCACATACACAAGCTAAATGGTGCTTAAGGATATTAAGGAAGAGAACAGGGAATCAAGAACGTTTTGACCATTGGATTTGATCTAGGCTAAGGGGTCAGAAAGTCTGCTTGAGAAAATGACCTGCTTGTTCGGATATCAGAAGGCCTCTTGGGAATTTAAATAGGCAAAAGTTGGGGATGGGATAAGTGTTCCAGACCCTTGAAAATGCCCTTGGGTTTGTTGCTGCTCTTCTGATAGATGTGTTTAGCACTTTCCTGCCTCAGGTATTTGCATTTGCTCCTCCCTTTGCCTAGAAAGCCCTCTCGCCTGGTGAACTGGAGGCTTATTCTTTGCTCAAAGATCACTTCTTCAGAGAGGCCTTCCCTAGCATTCTTGCTAGCACAGCACCTTGGACCATCGTTACCCGCTTTTTCTGCTTAATGTTTCCTCATAGCATTTATTCACTCCCTGCTTTTGTATTACATAAGGATTTGTTTCTTATGTTTTCCTTCACTAATGGTTATCTCTTCTTTTCACCACTGTATATGCACCCTAGTACCCAGGATATAGTTTGCCTCAATAAATATATATTAAATGATTAAATGAAAAGAAACAAGGTACATCTAGGAACAGAAGGAAGGCCAGGGTGGCTGGACTTTAATGAATATGAGGGAGGAAGGCAAGAGAAGAGGGAAGACAGGTAGGTGGGGGCCAGCATGCTGTAGGACAATATAGACTTTATTCAAGAGTTTCATTTTCATTCTACGAATAATGGAAAGTCAGTGGGGGTTTTAAAGAGTAGGAGTGTTGTGATAAAATTACCATTTTAAGAGAACTTTTTGGATTCTGTAGAAAGAATATATTGTTAGGGGTAGGGGAACATGGAGGGATGGAGACCAGTTAGGAGGCTATTATTTTCCAGTCTGGAGATAACGATGCCTTGGACTTGAGTGATGACTGTGGAGTTGGAGAGAAGTAAATGAGTTCGAATGATGAGTATGAAGTAGAATCGATGGGATGTGGAAATAGATTTGGATGTAGAGAGTGAGAAGGAGGGAGAGGTCAAGGATCAATATCAAGTTTCTGACTTTTGAAACCAATGGATGGTTTCCATTGGCTGAAAATGAAACTTTGGAGGAGGAGTGTGTGCAAGGACAGGAGAGGGTGGGAGAAGGCTGGAAAAAATCAAAGACTATGGCCAGATCCCGAGATACTGGAATTTAAGGTTTCAAGATACTGGATATTTCTAGAAGATGGCCAAGTCCAGGGATAACCTTGGGATTTGATGAATTAATTCCCCCAAGAATTATTTACTAAGCATCTGTTATGTTTCAGGCATTTATATGGCCTCTAGACCTAGCCTACAAAACAGACTTTGCCCTCAATAGGGGAGTTGGATTATGCTATTGTACAAATTAAAAATCTATAATTTCAGATAGTATGAAGGTAACAACAGAGTAGAGGGATAAAGAGTGGAGTTGAGGATAGAGTGGATTTTAGGCAGGATTGTCAGGGAAGGGCTTTCTGAAGGTAACAGTTGAATAAAGATGGGTAAGATGAGGAGAAGCCAGTCACACAAAAATCTGTGGGAAGAGCTTTCCAGGTAGAGAAACAGTGAGTGCAAAGGCCCTGAGGTGGGAAAAGCTTGATATGCTTAAAAAAGAGAAAGAACATGTAGCACACACAAAGTGAGTGGTAGGGAGGCCTAGAGAAGGAAGGTTAGAGGAAACAGGCAGGAAACATTGTCCCTTTTCTTGCCAATGTTTGGCAGTTGGAAATTATCATACGTGTAATGTGAAACCATTGATGGGTTCCAAGCAGGGAGTAACCTCATCTGATAAAGGTTTTTAAAGGTCACATCACATCCTTGTGGAGAATAATTGGAAGGAACAAGAGTAGGAGAAGGGAGACGAATGGAAGGCTACTGTAGGAATCTGGTGAGAGGTGATGGAGACCAGGCTGAGGTGGTGGGGTGAACGGAGTGGACAACCTGGCTGTGGGGTACTTTTGAGGGTAGAGCATCCAGGACTTGCTGCTGGGGTAAGTGGGGATGTGAATGTGGGTTTTGTCTTGAGTATTTGGGTGAGTGTGGGTACCATTAACTGAGATGCATTGAGTGGAATGCAAACTTTCGTTGGGTTTGGGGTTGTCAAGTTGCTGGAAAGGCATAGGGATTGTTGAGCCCCTTGGACAGTGAAGTTGGCCTGGGCCAGGGTCCCATCAGTAGGTGAAGGTGTGACAGCAGTGAGGAGGGGGTGGAGTGACTGAGCCCCCAGGAAAGTGGTCCTATATGAGATAATAACTGGGTGAGGAGAGCTCCTCCAATGCTGCCCACTTCTCTACCTGGGAGCCCAGGAAACTTAAGAGAATAAAGCCTGGACAAGAGTGGGTCTCAGTTCTCCCAGGAAGTGGAGGGGGGCCTAGAAAGGGGAGAGGAAGTGGGAGTGAGGCAGGAAGGATGGGGGTCAGTCCAAGTCTATTGCAGTCTGGTCGGGTAATGGGGCATTTCGACATCTGGAATAGATCAATCTTTAAACAGCCTCCCTCCTCTAGTTAGTAAAATTATTTCCAGTACCAACTATGAAATACAACCAATAATATGAATGGCTAGAAAAAACACTCAGTAAAAATGATCTTGTATTAAACTTCATATATATCAGCATACTGTAAAAAAGTAAAAATAAATATTACAGTGTAAACATTTATAAAAGTAATGGATTAATACTTTTAAATTATATTAATGTATGATTTGAAAAATGGGGGAAAACTTAAACCTATTTATTGGTCTGTTTCAATAACAAATGGTAATGCTGCAATTTCTATTTTCTTGAGTCACTCTTTAGTGTTACAACAGGCAACGATTTTAAAAGAATTCATTTCAATGTTAAAGATATTATCAAAATTCAGGAAAATCGTTCATGTGCCAGCTAAAGTCTGCACTTTCCAAACAAAAAATAGTCCGCCTTGCAGTCTGCATTCTGTTCCACTGCTTCAAAATTTTATACACAAATAAAAATTCCATGTGGTCACGTAGAAAGACAGAATGGAAGGAACTCAAGTTCAGTTTCTTTGTTTTTCAAAGACTATCTTTACAACACAGTGCTATCATTGTTTATTTATCAACTTCTGTTTAAACACAGGAATACGTAGCATCGCAAATTTCGAGACGAACTGAGCTTGAGTGATTCCCAACATTGGAACGCTCTGGAAATGATCATGCGCTGCTGAGGCCCATGCATGGGGCCAGCTGTGTGACCGAAAGGGTCTGGATTAACGTCCATGAAGAATAAATGCTCATTCAAGGATAAGCAATAAAAAGAGCTAATTTGAATATATATTACACATAAATTAAATATACGTATATTAAAATTCAACGGTGGAAACAGCAATTGTTACCATTTTACCAACGAACAACTTTTCAGGGGAGAGTATTTTGTCACTGCAGTGTTTAGAATTGTTAGTACCTGGTGATAATAAAAAGAGATAAACTTTTGGCTGGCTTTATTATTGTTTTAAGCATCAGCAGTAACATCCCTGTATTGCCTGCGCCTGGGTGGACCTCGCCCACTACCCTCCCCCAGCAAAGGAGGGCCTGTTTGGGCGAGAGGTCTACTCTCAGGGGACGTACTGGAAGCCTGGGGTGGGGATTCCTCTGTCCCATGTCTTTTGTGGTCTCTACAGACTGAAGAGGGGGTCCTGATGGCAGGGACATCTGACCTTTGTTCTGTGTCTTCTTCGTCTCTCTGTCCCAGTCTCATTGCTTTTCTCAACTCTTTTTTTTTAAAAAATTAAATCTTTATTGTTCAAATTATTACAGTTGTTCCTCTTTTTTCCCCCCATAGCTCCCTTCCACCCGGTTCCCACCCCACCCTCTGCCCTTACCCCCCACACTGTCCTCATCCATAGGTGTACGATTTTTGTCCAGTCTCTTCCCGAACCCCCACACCTCTTTCCGCACCCCCCACCCAAGAATTGTCAGTCCACTCCCTTTCTATGCCCCTGATTCTATTATATTCACCAGTTTA
>NW_005360425.1:637811-660149 GCF_000412655.1 Myotis brandtii | reverse complement strand
TTCATATGCAAAAGCCTCTGCACACAGCTTGGTTGGGGCAGGGTCTCAGGGAATCAACAGAGCAGAGCAAACAGCTATGGCTGATCCTCAGCCCTGCCCTAAGAGGCCCCGGGTCTGTGTCCAGCGGTAATCGCTGCAAGCACCTCTGAGAGAAAGCCGCCCTCGAGTTCTTCCCGATGCCAGACAATCCAGTTTCTTCCCCTATGAGTCTGGGTCACCAGAGACTTGCCTGGAACTGGAGTTCAGAGCAGTCAGGAGCTTGTGTCTCCCTCCCAATTGAAAAAGACAACCGTGTCCTCAGTTGCCAGCCCTTTCCACGTGCACCTCCGTACCTCTGCACTTTACTTCCGCACCTCCTCTGAGTCTCAGTGTGCTTTTCTCTTTCCTTCTAGTTGTAGAATTTCCACTCAGCCAGCCTTCCTGTGGTTCTGGGTGATGTCCGTTTTGTCTTTTAGTTGTATTTTTGAAGTGGTTGTGCGAGGCAGCAATTTCAGGTGTTTACCTATGCCACCATCTTGGTTTCTCCTCTTTTCTCAACTCTTGTTTGTTCTTCCCTCTGTTTCTCTGTCTGTCTGTTTTCCATTTCTCTCTCTCTCTGTCTCAGGGTCCTTTCCTACCCTGCCCCTCTTTCTTGGTCCCCTTGTCTGTCTCTGTCTCCCTAGTTCTCTTTGTCTCTGGTCTCTCTTTCGTGCTCCTCTAAGTGTCTGGCTTTTCTGTGCAGGACCTGGGCCTCTTGGGTTTTCCACTAGAGATCTAAGAGGGGTGAGGGGAACAAAGGGGCCATCCTTCAAGCTGCTATCCCACCTATTGGGACAGGCTCTTCCTCTTAGAAGTGCTCAATACATTGGGGATGTCCTGGACATGACAGCCCTTTCTCTAATCATAGGACTGGCTTTAGGCCTCAGCCCAGCTAACCAGGTCCCATACTGGGGGAGGGGGTGGGGTTTGTGATTTGCAGAAGTGGGGGCCCCTGTGGACTGTCAGGAGAGGGATCTGGGTGGACATAGGCAGAATAGTGGGTACAATCACAGAGCTTGGGGCTCAGCTGGAGTCTCTGAGAGACTCCTTTGGTGGCCCTCTCTTTGAAGAATCTGAGCTCCCTTCTGCCTTGGCCTGGGGAGGGGAGAAGCCCTCACTTTTCAGGCTGAGACCCCTCCCCCACATTGACTTCCCAGCAGGGCTCCTGCCCAGCCAAGATGGCACCTGGGGACTGAGAAGCTGACTCTGCCTCCATCCTACCCTCCTTCCTTCTGGACCACGAGTCCTGTCCTTATAACATGGGAATTGTCTGCTGCCCCTGTCTCCCTAGCTGTCACCCCACCCCCTCACTCCACTGTCTGCCCTGCTCCAGCTTCCCAGCTAGCCAATGCTGGACTTTTACTTAAGGTGCCTTTTACTGAGACAAAATAAGACTTGGACTTCAGGGGGGAGGGCAGTGGAGACCACAGGCATGGAACATCCTGGTCTCTGGCTACTTGGGGAAGGTGCAGTCTGACTCCAGTGTTCACCTGTGCTAGGTTGGCCTAGTGGGTTTTTGGAGAACACAGTGTCCCCATTCCGCTGTCCTTGTACCTTCCCAGAGTCAGAGCCAGACTTCACAAGGCCCTTGCTCTTGATGCAGGCCTTGCTGTTGACGTTGCTGTGCCTGGATTAGTGCTGGCACCATGAAGGGACCCACCTCCTTCCCAACCCAGGTCAAAGGAGCCCCAAGAAGCCCCTTGGTAGAACTGCACTCATGTGTTCCTTTCTGGGAATCTTTAAAGAAAGAGGTTCCTTGTGTTCTTATCTTAAACTCTTCTGGCTGGGAAGCTCTACTCAGTATCTTACCTAACTCCCTTTCAGTGTAATTGAAGCTTGCTTTGTTTAGTGAGAACAGAATAGTCATCTGAGGTGTGTTCAGAGGCCAGCACAGACTCCATGGTAAGGAGCAAGGCACAGTGAGAAGAAGCTTCCCAGGTGGCACAGCAGCCCTTGGGGGCACCAGTTGTATGGAGTGGGGTGCCAGCTGTGAGGACCTGGGTTCCAGCCAGCTGTGTGGACTGAGTCACCATCTGTGTGGGTTGGGGTGCCAACTGTGTGGATGATATTACCAGCCAGCTGTGAGGATTGAGGTGCCAGCCAGTTGTAGGGACCTGAGTGCCAACTGTGTGCATGGGGGGGCGGTGCCAGCCAGGTGTGAGGATGGGTTCCAGCTGTGTGGACAGGATTACCAGCCAGTTGTGTAAACTAGATTCTAGCTGTTTGGATTGGAATGCCAGCCCCCTGTGTGACCTGAGTGCCAGCCAGCTGTGTGGACTGGGGTGCCAGCTCTGAGAATAAAGGTGCCAGCATGGGCCAGGTGGAGACTGGACTCATCTCAGCTGCTCGCTTACAGTATGTGCTTCTGCTCTGGCACGGATGTTTTCTCCTCAAGCATTTTCAATAAGTCAAGGTCACTGAATCAAACCGTCTTTACTCAGCGACTTTTGTTGCAGAATTGAAGATGTGTTTCTCTGATGCGAAGAAAAGAAAATATCCTTAAGAATAAGAAAACCATCATTAGGAATGAGCCAGATCTTTCAGGATCATATTTTCAAGGGAAAAATGCCACTAATGTGAAGATGACTATTTGTATTTATTGAATGCCTGCTATGTGCCAGACACTGTATAAATAATCATACTTAAAATAGATGACAGGGGTCCAGATACAGTGCCTCGAGTTATTACATATATGTTTATTCTATGAGTTCCCATGGCTCATGCCAGAAGGATTGGGAAGGCTCTCATCTTCATCCATTCTTCTCACAGGAAACAGTCTTCATTCCCATCTGTAGAGGCCCAGTCCTCAGAGCTGGGTCAATTCAGGAGCAGCCACAAAGGCCCACAGTGGGTGCAGTGATTGCTGACCAGAACCATGAGGTTCTTAGAGATGCTGGTTATGAGAAGAGCAGCTCACCGTGAGGGGTCCTGAACAATTTTGCAAATGGAAGCAATTTCCTGACTTATCTAGTCAGCCAGCTTGATTATTTCTATGCCTTTTCTATTTCATCTCTGCCCCTTTTCAGCCACATCCTAGAATTTGCCATGCTGCCTTGGGGGAAGTGCATTCAATGCTTGTTGTAAAAAATAAATCAACAAAAATAAATCAACCTGTTTATATTACTTCTCAGAAAGCCATTGAAAAGATATATACATACATATATACATACGCATACATATATAGACACGCACACACACACATATCCAGGCGACTGTTGTTATTTATGGTAATTGTGTTCTGCAGAGTTGCCACCAACACCGAATTAGTGAATACTAATCTAGGTGTGATACAGGGTTAGGTTCCTGTAAGCCTCAGGTTGCCACATTTCTGTAAACAGATCAATACATAACCGTTTTATGTGTGTTTTTCTTTAAAGACACATTATCTAATATATATTATTGATTCATTAAGACTGAACTCAGGGCCAACAGCACTATAACTTGTGCTGAATGAAGCTCATCTCACACATGTATTTTCTCCCTAAGGCACATACTGCCTTTTGCGATCAGGAACACTAGACAGCCCTTCAGCGCAAGGCTTGGGGGCCATTTAAACAGCAAATCACAAACATCACAAAGATGCAACCCCCCAGACCCCCCTTACAAAACAAACAAAACCCAGTGGCACTGAATGTACTGGAAAAAGGACACTTGTTTACAGCATGAGAATTGAAACAGGAAGCAGAGTGTCAGCCTCAGCTGGGAACACGCACGTCGGGTAACTAATTTTTTGCTGATTTGATCTTGTCCATAAATGGCTGTGAAAGTGTCTTGAGTATTGATTTTGGGGTTTCAGATACATCTTACCAAGCAGGCAAGTTCACAAACATGGAATCTGTGAATAATGAGGATCAACTGTGTGTATACCTGCATGTCTATCTGAGCGCGCGCGCGCGCGCACACACACACACACACACACACACACACACACACACACACACACACACTCTGAGGCTAAGACCCATATTCGAGGCAGAAAACAATAGAAATGACCAGGTGCTTCAGAACAGAGATGTGTGCAGATGAGTTCCCCTGAGATGGTTTCCATAAGGGCTTCGGCTTCTCTAAGCATGTGTAAGTGACCTAGGGTGGGGAGGTCACACTGAAGTCCCCCCCCCCCCCCCCGCCACACACACACACACTCTGAGGCTAGGACCCATATTCAAGGCAGAAAACAATAGAAATGACCTGGTGCTTCAGAACAGAGATGTATGCAGATGAGTTCCCCTGAGATGGTCTCCATAAGGGGCTTCTCTAAGCATGTATAAGTGACCTAGGATGGGGAGGTCACACTGAAGCTTCTAAATTTGCAGTTCTATTGAGCTTGTTAGGAGTCATTAAGTTGTTAGGCTAGACGTCTGGGAAGACCTATGACTCTTCTCAAGTGGACAGGGCTAAGACCCATATTCGAGGCAGAAAACAATAGAAATGACCAGGTGCTTCAGAACAGAGATGTGTGCAGATGAGTTCCCCTGAGATGGTTTCCATAAGGGCTTCGGCTTCTCTAAGCATGTGTAAGTGACCTAGGGTGGGGAGGTCACACTGAAGTTTCTAAATTTGCAGTTCTATTGAGCTTGTTAGGAGTCATTAAGTTATCAGGCTAGAGTCTGGGAAGACCTTATGACTCTTCTCAAGTGGACAGAAAACAGTAAGATGAAGTAAAATGCAACATGTTTAGAAATGAATAGTTATAAAAGAACAGATTCCAGGTTTGGGGATGGTACTGGGGGTGGGCAGTCAGTGTAGACCCTTACACAACTCCGGTGCAACGTTCTGGGAAGGTCAAGGTGGCCAGTCTCAATCTAGGCAACATCCTATCACTCACCCAGATTCACCTAGTTGGACATCTGAGAGATGCCCTAAACTACTATTTCTTTCAGGATTTGTGATTCTACTTCCTTTATATCTTTCTCACTAAGCCATTAGCCATCTCAAACCAGAGGTACCAGAGCTGTCACATAGAGTGGCCCATGAACATTATGTAAGAGGAAGGAGCGTATTTGCTTATGTTTCCAGTGCTACAAATCAGGACACAGGCCCTGGGGAGGTGGTGGGTAGAATGATGGAGTGAAAATTGTCTTTGTTTAATATATATTTCTTCTTATTATCTAGGTATAACAATCAGTGATATATCACTATCTTATCTGTTATGTTTGATAATGTGGTGAAAAGTAATGATGATAAAAATACCAATAATAGCTAACATGCCTATATATGTCCTGTGTTGGGCCAAATGTTTTATTTTTAAATTTAAATTTTTATCACAGTAGCACATGCACCTAGTTTCCCCCCAAACATCGTACTTAAAAAATTTTTAAGTGACAGAAAAGTTTGAAGAAAAGTATAATGAATATTTATATATCCTTTGTCTAGATTCACTAGTTACATTTTGTCAGCATAATTTGTTCTCTTATCTATCTATCTATCTATCTATCTATCTATCTATCTATCATATATCTACTTATATTATTATTGTTGTTATTATTATTATTATTTGGTGAATGATTTAAAAATGTGTTACAGACATTGTATTGCTTTACCCTAAATTCTTCATCACGTATCTCCTAAGAATTGAAGGCATTCTCTCCTATATAACCATAATACTATTGACATAACTAAGAAATTTAAAATTAGCTCAATACTATCATCTGATATGCAATCCATATATATAAAAGCCTAAACGACCATCCAACCATCCGGTAGCTATGACGCACAATGGCCACCAGGGGGAAGATGCTCAATGTATAGGCATGGAAACATGGAACAGACTGATGAATCTCAGAGGGAAGGGGGTAAGGGGAAGGGTGGGAAGAGATTAACCAAAGATCTTATATGCATACTAGAGGCCCCGTGCATGAATTCGTGTACTGGTGGGGTCCCTTGGCCTGGCCTGCGGGGATCGGGCTGCAACTGACTCTCTGACATCCCCTGAGGGGTCCTGGTTTGCGAGAGGGCACAGGGTCATAAATTGACACTCAACTACTGAGCCATGCTGGCCGAGCAATAGGGGATATTTTCTATCCTTGGTTCTGGTACCTGGTGGCCCTTTCAATCTAGAAACCCATGTTTCGAGTCATTGCTTCAGTAGTTTTCCCTCTTGGTTTCTCTTTTCCTGGAATTTATGCTATTCAGATATTGGCTCTCCTAATTGGTGTTATAATCTTCTTATACTTTCTCCCATTTTACATCTCTTTGGATTTTATGCATCTCTTTAGAGGTTCCCTAACTTAGTCTTACAACCATTCTATTGAGTTATTTCTGTTATGATATTTTTAATTTTCAAGTGCTCTTAATACCTTTTCTTTAATAATTAAATGTTCTTATTTAAGTATACACTATTTCCTCTTATATCTCTGAGGATATTAGTTATAGGGATTTTTTTCTTCCTATATTATTGCTATCTCCTCTGATTTTTTCCTGCTTGTTTGTGTTAGTCTTTCCTTTTGCAACAGAGTGTTTTTTTCAAACATCTGGTGAAGCTTGATTGCCCTTCATATTTAAGGAGGAAACAAAATGCTCAATGGAAACCCCATGTGTACAGGTTTATGGGCTGGCGAGTTCCTAGCATGATCAGGCAGACGCAGGTGTTCAAGTAGGAACCCATAAATGCCAATATCATAATATCCCTTCTCTTGGACTGGTATTTGGTGCCCTCTGTAGCCCCAGGGCTGGCCATATCCTGCTCTTCCCACCCATTCCCTCACCCAAGCACACATGCTGCCCTCCAGCAATGCTGCTACTCTCCACTGACCCCCAAAAGTGAGTGGTTATAGGCCTCTATGTAGATGTTTTGCTGAAATGCATTTTCTCACCCCCAACTCTTCCATGGGGCAAACTCTTACTTACCTAATAAGGGTCTGTTAGAATCATTTCTTTTGTTTCCATACTCTTCTCCCTGCTCCCCACTCCAGGACAGAGTTTGCCTCTTTCTATTGTATTTCCTCACAATTCTCCATGATTTCCTGCTTGTATGTCTTCCCCACTAATCTCAATGCCTTTTGAGGGCAGGGGCTCTCTTATTCAGTTACCTGATTCTGATCCAGTCAGTGTCTTTAGCAATAGTGACACCTTGGCATTTTGAGGGTAATATGGAAAAAAAAAGAGATACTATGGTTCCCCAAAATCAAAGACATTTTATGGACCTGCTACCATCACAGGCATCTAAGCCCAATTCAAAGGGCTACATTTTGACCAAGACTTATAAAAGTTTTTAAAGCCTACAAAGCCTCATCCCACCCCATAGTTTCCCAGTGTCCTCTCAAGATGGCAAGCAGACACACTCATTTCACATTTATCTACCACACCCTATGGCAGTGATGGCGAGCCTATGACAAGCGTGTCAGAGGTGACACGCGAACTCATTTTTTTGGTTGATTTTTCTTTGTTAAGTGGCATTTAAATATATAAAATAAATATCAAAAATATAAGTCTTTGTTTTACTGTGGTTGCAAACATCAAAAAATTTCTATATGTGACACGGCACCAGAGTTAAGTGAGGGTTTTCCAAATGCTGACACGCCGAGCTTAAAAGGTTCACCATCACTGCCCTATGGCCAGGGTGGACCTATCATCTGGAGACACTGGAAGAAAATGCTCACCATAAGGACCTTTGACCTCTCTCTGAAGACCTCTGTCTGTGAAGCTGTCAATCAATTGTGAGCATGTCTCAGACGGAGTTGGGTTCTCCCAGCGTCTTTATACCTGAACTACTTGCAGACCCATCATTAACAGATCACACAAATGTCAACATTACATGAATACCTGATACATATTAACTGGGGCAGGGATGGCAATTGCATTTTATCTCCAGTGCAGTTCCACCTGATGCGTCGTGGTTGCCTGAAGCCCCAAACATCTCAAGGCTTAGTTGGAGGAGGACCCATTTTAAGGCCTTAACCAGGTGCAGTATAAAAGAGTCCCTGTGATCAATTAGTGATGAATGCCACAGGCAGTTATTCACCAGCCCAGAACCAGGGGAAAGATGAAAGTAAAATGTTCTATGACAGTATTTCCCAAACTTGGCTGATGATGATAATTACCTAGAGGTGCTTATTAAAAATAGATTCCAGAATTTTCCTCAGGATATTTAGATTCAAGGGGTCTGGAGCGAGGCCTGGGAATCTGTACTTAGTAAGTGCTCACATGACTCATACCATCAGGCTAGTCTGGAAACACTGTTCTAAGGGAGGGTACATTTCTGGGAATCCCTGCTTAACAGAGGAAAAAATGCAGGAAAATGGAATAATGGAACCTAGTCCTGGGGAAAGAAAGGAAGAATAGTTAACCCAAACAAAAAGGACTCCAGACTCCTACACTTAAGGGCTCCGTATGAATCCTCAAATCCTAACCAAGCCCTTGAGGTGTTAAACCCCATGAACTAGTGCAGTGCTTGGCATAAGTCAATGACTAAAGAATAAGCAAACCATTATGCTTAGTAAATATACATCTAGTGTCTTGTTTATATTCCAGGTGTCCACACTCAGATCCCTGTGTATTTCTTTGGTCACCTCTGGTCTGAGATGATCTAGGGAGGCTCCAGAGGATGGTAGTTATAACCCATAAGAACAACTTACACAGATCCGTGTTTGTCAGCCAGGCAAACAGTGTTGAGCAGGGATAGGACCTCCTCCTTTGCAACATAAATATCTTCAGAGAAGGCTCACCACATTCTTGACATGGCAGTCCCCTGAACACTGAACACAGTTTAGACAAACGTCAATAAATCACACCTCAGCAGCTGGGGATCAGTTCCTAAAACTAGTTTCCCCACCTCAAAAAAGGTAGGAAGAATTCCTATAAACAGGCATAGCTAATGTGGACTTGCAGCCCCTTCTCCAATATCCCAACATCAGCAGTGTGTGCTGCTGCCTAAGTGAGGAGAGTTGGGCCTTGGATTCCTACAGATATCATGTCACCAAAATAGATGGCTAATACTTATTAAGCACTTACTATGCACCTACTATTTTAAACCTTTGATGTATTAACTTATTTGATCCTCTCTAGATACTATGGGACGATATTATTGTCCCTACTTCATAGCTATGATACTGCAGCACAGAAATTATAAGTTATTTGCCCCCATCACATAGCTAATGCAATGCCCGTATTAGCTATCTATTTCTCCATAACAAATTACTCCCACATTTAGCAGTTTAAAACAACAAAATTCATCTCACAATTTTTGTGGGTCAGAAATCTAAGTGTGGCTTGGCTGGGTCCTCCCTCTGGCTCAGGGTTTCTCCCAGGGTTTCAATCAAGGTGTCTGCAAGACTTCAAGTCATCTCAAGGCTGAGTTGGAGGGGGACCCATTTTCAAACAGGTCCTTGGGCTCATTGGATTGAGGGTCTCTCTCAGTTTTTTTGCTCCGTTTTTGCCCAGTTTTGTGGACCTTTCCACAGGGCAGTTCAAAACATGATACCTGGATTTCAATAGGCCAAACAAGAGAAAAAGCATGAAAAAAATCAGCAAGATGGTTGTACAGTCTTTCTGCAACCCAGTCCTGGAGGTGACAGCCCATCATTGTTGCTATGTTCTCTTCAGAAGAGAAGCGAGTCATTTGGTCCAGTCTTCACTCAAGCAAAGGAAATTACACAAAGGAGTAAATACCAGCTGGCTGGGGCCATTGGGGCCATTTTAGGATCTGCCTGCCACCAGGGCAACATCTAGGCAGTGAGGCTCCAGGGCTGCCTTCCAGACACCACGCTGCCTCATAAGAAGTGAGGGCGTGGTAAACACAATCCAGCAAAAGGGTTATTCTGTGTGAGGGGAGGAAGGAGATGAGTGAATGCAACAGTACTGATGATGCTCTAGTTTTGAGGTGGGTATTCACTTAGTTATCATGCCCTATAACTCACACGTAGGTTATGTGTATTCTTTTAGATGCATCAAATATTATATTTATTTTTAAAAATTATTTACTTATTTCCTTGTGGAAAGTGACAGGAGCAAATTGCCAACCCTGAAGAATGGAGAGTCTGTGTATGCTTGAATGGGTGATAGGCAACAGGACTGCATGTGAGAAGTGACTGGGGGAAATTTAAAAAAATTAATAGACTTAAAAAAAATATTTTTTATTGATTTTTTACAGTGAGGGAGAGAGTTAGAAACATCGATGAGAGAGAGACATCGATCAGCTGCTTCCTGCACACCCCAACCCTGAAGAATGGAGAGTCTGTGTATGCTTGAATGGGTGATAGGCAACAGGACTGCATGTGAGAAGTGACTGGGGGAAATTTTAAAAAATTAATAGACTTTTAAAAAAATATATTTTATTGATTTTTTACAGCGAGGGAGAGAGAGGGATAGAGAGTTAGAAACATCGATGAGAGAGAGACATTGATCAGCTGCTTCCTACACACCTCCTTCTGGGGATGTGCCCGCAACCAAGGTAAATGCCTCCGACTGGAATCAAACCTGGGACCCTTCAGTCCGCAGGCCGACGCGCTATCCACTGAGCAAAACTGGTTAGGGCAAAAAAATTAATAGACTTTATTTTTTGAAATAGTTTTAGGTTGACAGAAAAATTAAGTAGAACGTACAAAGAGTTCCCATACACCCCTCCCTATCCCCAATTTCCTCAATTATTAATATATTGTGTTAGTGTAATCCACTGAGCCAAACCGGTTAGGGCAAAAAAATTAATAGACTTTATTTTTTTGAAATAGTTTTACGTTGACAGAAAAATTAAGTAGAACGTACAAAGAGTTCTCATACACCTCCTCCCTATCCCCAATTTCCTCAATTATTAATATTGTGTTAGTGTGGTACATTTGTTATAATTGTATATTTAAAAATATACATTATTTTTAACTAAAGCTCATAGTTTACATTAAGAGTTATAATTCACATATTACACAATCAACCCATTTATCATGTAGAAATCAATGTTTTTATATTCACAGGTTTATGTTACCACCACCACTATATAATTTTAGAATTTTTTTGTAGCTCCCTGATAAACTTCACATCTACTAGTAGTCACTTCCCATTTTCTCTCCTCCCTTGCCCCCCAGCCTCCAACTTTAGTCCTAATCTACCACTAATATACTTTCTCAATTTTCCTATTCTGGATATTTTATATAAATGGATATTTCATATAAATGCAGTATATGGTCTCTATGACTGGCTTCTTTCACTTAGAATATTGTTTTTAAGGTTCATACATATGGTAGCATGTATCAGTATGTTATTCATTCTTATTGTGGAATAATATTTCGTGTATTAGATTTTATTTATCCATTCATCAGCTGATGAACATTTAGATTGGTCCCATGTTTTGACTACTATGAGTAATGCTGCCATGAACATTTGTGTACAAGTGTTTGTATGGATACATGTCTTCATTTCTGCAGGAATATATGTGTAAGAGTGGAACTGCTGAGTCACATGGCACTTTATATTTAACATTTGTGAAAGCTGACAAACCAAAGTGGCTGCACCATTTTAAAATCCCACCAGCAATGTATGAGGTTCCAATTTCTCCACATCCTCGCTAACATTTGTTATTGCCTGTCTTTTAGTTATATCCATCCTGGTAGGTAGGAAATGGAATCTCATTGTGGTTTTGATTTGCATTTTTCTAATGACTAATGATGTTGAGCATCTTCCTTGGAGAAATGTCTACTCAGATCCTTTGCCCATAAAAATAAAGTAGTATTTGTATTTTTATTATTGATTTGTCAGAGTTCTTAAAATATATTCTAGATATGAGTCCCTCATTAGATATATTATTGAAAATATTGTATTTTATTTTGTGGGTTATCTTTTCACTTTCTTGGTGGTATCAATGGCATCATTGCAATACAAAAGTTTTTAATATTGATAGTCCAGTTTACCTTTTTTTCTCTTTTGTTGCTTGTTTTTGATGTAGTAGTTAGAAACCATTCCTTAACCCAAAGTCACAGATTTACTCCTATGTTTTTGTCTAAGAGTTTTATAATTTAGCACTTATATTGAAGTCCATGATCCATTTTGAATTAATTTTTTTGTATAATTGAGATAAGGGTTCAAATTAATGCATTTGCAAGTGGATATCTTGTTGTCTCAGTTCTACTTGTTAAAAAATAGTTCTTTCTCCATTGAATTATCTTGGCAGTCTTGTTGAAAATCAATTGACCATAAATGTAAGGGCTTATTTGTAGACTCTCAATTCAATTCCATTGATCTATAGGTCTATCCTTTTGCCAGTACCACCCTGTCTTGATTACAGAGTAATTTTGTAGCAAGTTGAAATAGAGTAGTGTGGATCTTCCAAATGCATTGTTTTCCAAAATTATTTTGACTATTCTGGATCCCTTTAATTTCCATATGAATTTAAAGATCAGCTTTTTCATTTCTGCAAAAAAGGAAGTTGGGATTTGCAGAAGAATTGTGTTAAATCTGTAGAAGGATTTGGCAAATTTTGCCATTTTAACAATATTAAACTTTCCAAATCATTAACATGAAATGTCTTTCCATGTATTCAGATCTTTTAAATTTTTTCAGCAATATTCTGTAGTTTCATTGTACAAACTTTGAACTCCTTTTGCTAAATTAATTCCTAGGTATTTTATTCTTTTTCATGCTATTGTAAATGGAATTGTTTTCTTAAATTCATTCTTCATAACGTTTCTTGCCAGTGTGTAGAAATACAATTTATCTTTAGAAATTGACCATGTATTCTGCATCCTTGCTGAACTCATTTATTAATTCTAATAGTTGTTTTAGTCGATTCCTTAGGGTTTTCTAGATATAACACTGTGTCATGCAAAAGAAAGATAGTCTGACTTCTTCCTTCCCAATGTGGATGACATTTATTTCTCTTTCTTGCCTAATTTTACTGGCTGAAACCCAAGAATCCTCAGTTCAATATTGAATAGAAGTGGCAAGAGTGGACATCTTGCCTTGTTCCTGACATTAGGAGAAAATCACTCAAATTTCCACCACTGTGTGTGTGTGCCACTTGTGGGTTTTTCTTAGATCCCCTTATCAACTTGAAAAAGTTTCCTTCTTTTTATATATTTTTTTAGCATTTACTTTATTCTGAAAGGTATTGAATTCTGTCAAATGCTTTTTCTACATCTTTTGAAAGAATCATTTTTTTGTCTTTTATTCTATTAATATGGTATATTATATGAATTGATTTTTAGATGTTAAACCAACTTACATTTCTGGGATAAATCTCATTTGGCTATGGTATATAATCCTTTACATATGTTGCTAGAATCAGTTTGCTAGTATTTTGTTAAAGATTTGTGCAAGTATATTCATAAGGGATATTAGTCTGCAGTTTTCTCTCCATGTGAATGTCTTTGTTTTGTTTCAATATCAGGGTAATACCTGCCTCATAAAATGAGTTGAGAAGTTTTCTCCTTTGTGTGTGTGTGTGTGTGTGTGTGTGTGTGTGTGTGTGTGTAAGATTTCATGAAATATTGATATTGACTTTTTTGAGTGGTAAAATTCACCAGTGAAGCCATTTGAGCATGAGTTTTTTTTTCTGTGGGGAGTTTTAAAATTACTAATTCAATCTCTTACTTGAAGGTATAGCTTGATTTTATATTTCTTGATGGGTCAATTTTGGTAATTTATGTCTTTCTAAGAATTTACTGTTTTATATCTATCTATATAAAACCCTAATATGCAAATTGACCGAACTACAGAATGACTGGTCGCTATGACATGCACTGACCACCAGGGGGCAGACGCTCAATGCAGGAGCTGCCTGCTGGTGGTCAGTGTGCTTCCACAGCAGGAGCGCTGCTCAGCCAGAAGCCGGACTCACGACTGGTGAGCACAGTGGTGGGAGCCTCTCCTGCCTCATGGCAGCGCTAAGGAGCGGCAAGCCAAGAAGTAAGGAGCGAGCAGGTGGGTGGTAAGGAGCAAGCAGACAGGCAGTTAGGAGTGAGGAGTCCTGGATTACGAGAGGGAGCAGGCTGGGCTGAGGGACACCCGCCCTTCCCCCCCATGAATTTTGTGTACAAAATTCTAGTAATTTATATAATTTGTTTGGCATGCAGTTATTCATAGTATTCCTTTATATTTACATATAAATATGTATTTAAATATTGTACACATTTACATATTTAAATATTTTATATATATTTTAAAGATTTGGTATGGTCAGTAGTGATGCCTCTACTTTCATTCTGATTTTAGTGTTAAATCTTCTCTTTTTATTTTCTTGGTCACTCTAGCTAAAGGTTTAGCAATTTTGTAAGTCTTTTTAAAGAATAAATTTTTGTGGTTTTTAAAAATCTATTTAAAAAATTCTATTTCATTTTTTTCTTCTCTAGTCTTTATTATTTTCTTCTTTCTGTTTGCTTTGGGTTTAGTTTGCTCTTATTTTTCTGGTTTCTTAAGGTGGAAGACTAGGTTATTGATTTAAGTTTTTTGCATATTTTTTTTACTATAGGTGTTTATAGCTATAAATTTCTTTTTGAGAACTACTTTGCTACATTTCATAGATTTTGATATGTTGTGTATTTGTTTTCCTTCATCTCAAAGTATTTTCTAATTTTCCTTTTGATTCCTTTTTTGCTCCATTGATAATTTAGGAGTGTGTTGCTTAATTTTCACATATTTGTAAAGTTTCAACATTTCCTTCTGTTATTGATTTCTAATTTCACTCCTTTTGAGGTTTGTTTTGTGGTCTGGCAAAAGAGTTATCCTAGAGAATCTTCAATGTGTGTGTGAGGAGAATGTGTATTCAGCTGCCATTACGTGGAGAGTTCTATAGATATCTTTTAGGTTTAGTTGTTTTATAGTGTTGTTCAACTCTTCTATTTACTTATGGCATTTTTCCCCCCAGTTGATCTATCCATAATTGAAAGAATGATGCTGAAGTCCCCCACCATTATTGTTGAAATGTCTATTTTTCCCCCCTTACATTGTGTCAGCTTTTGCTTCATGTATTTTGGGTCTGTGTTGTTAGGTGCGCATATATTTGTAATTGCTATATCTTCCTGAAGGATTGATATTTTTACTATTTTAAAATGTCCCTTGTGTCCTAGCTGATTTGGCTCGGCGGATAGTGTCGGTGAGTTTGATTCCGGTCAAGGGCACGTACCTTGGTTGCAGGCTCCTCCCTGGCCCCGGCCCTGGTCAGGGCTCGTGCAGGAGGCAACCAATTGTTGTGTTTCTCTCACATTGATGTTTCTCTCTGTCTTTCTCTCTCTCTTCCACTCTCCCTAAAAATCAATGGAAAAATATCCCCAGGTGAGGATTAAAAACCAAACCAAAACAAAAGTCCCTTATTATCTCTGGTAGCATGAAACCTTTTCCCTACAAGTGAATGAGTATAGAGTGATTAGGCCCCCATAGTCTTGGCCTGGTGTGCCTAGAGTAGAGCCTTATGAGTGGGAGCTGAGTGATGGAAGGGAGACTGGTCCACTCTGCAAGGTCAAGCAGACTAGAACTCCTGAAACCTGGGGCTGGGGAAGGGAATGACAAAGGCCTATTGTTTGCACCTGCCAAGATGAAAAGGTAGTTCCAGACTGGGAGCAAGGGGGAAAGGGAGCCCTCTTCTTCTTGGTTACACTGATTTGGAGTAGAACTTCTGTAATATGGAGCTAGGATAGGGGTTAAGGAAGTGAGTTTTGGCTCAAATGACATAGACTCTCACTGTTCTTATTGGGATCTACTAGATTTTCTTGAATGAACATTTCCCTTTGTGGTATGCCCTTAGGACAATATCTAAAGTCTTTAAATGATATTTAAAAAATATTTTTCACCAATTCATTAGTTGTTTGGTTGGAGAAACTGCCAAGTTCTACACCTTTCAGGAAGTCCTGCACTTCCCTGTAGTTTTAAAAAGAATAAATAGGACTAGGTTTAGCTTTCTTAAATTGAACCACCCAGAAATTCTCAACAGTTGAGCTTGCCATGACCAAATATGGGGAAAACGAGACATAGTCTTTGGAAGCACCAAATTAAAAGGAATAAGAGTTGGCTGCTGAGTGGCCACATATTTGCCTTTCACCTCTCTGAGAAATCAATCTCATTACTGAGCAACTCAAAATTATGGTAGCAATAAAATGAAATTGCATTTGTGTGAAGGCCTAACCTACCCCAACGCTTTGCATTGTTTATAACTCTGTGGGCAAATGCCAAGGCAGGAGGCTGATTAGCAACCAGTCATAGACTTTTTATAAAAAATCTAATTATGTAGTTGAAAGTGAAATGTAGTAGAAATGAATAAGTGCCATTCGCAAACTGGGTGACTCTTGTCAGAAGAGGACCTAGTTAATGGTGGGCTGATGTAGGCCAGGGAGTTTTCAGATTCAGAGGTTAGACATATTTACAGAGCAAGGGTATTCACCTGGTGGTGGAGTTATTGGCAGTCCATGGGTGTCCCACCAGCCAGGCAAAGATATGCCAGGAGAGGATGATGCTGGAATAGTTCTGGCAGGTGGTCAGATTCAGGAAGATCTGGCTGAGGGACACTCCCCTCACCTCTCACAGCTCTGGGAAAATGGATGCTGAGGTATGAGACACATTTCCAGTGTTCATGTGGCATAAGGTCAGAATGGGATCAAGTACCCAAGCTGATAAGGATGAATCATTAACAGCAGGCGATGGGCTTCTTAAATTCTCTAAGTAACCGATGGTTGGGTCCTGAGCCTGGGTATGGCTAAATCTGTGGCTAAATCTGTGTGGGAGTTGATTGTCAATAGCTGTAGGCATTAGAAACTCTTGGGGGCAGAGAATTATGTAGAAGAATATAGCTATCCTTACTGGGAAACTCAGATAATAATAATAATAATATTAATAGTGACACAACAGCAAACATACCACTTATAATGTGCCAGACTCTCTTCTAAACATGCATTTAACCTTTAGGAAAACCTCATGAAGTAAGTAATATTATCCCCACTTTTGGGATGGGTAAGCTAGAGGCATAGAACATTTAAATAACTGAACCTACATTGCACAGCCAGCACATACTGACGCCAGGGTTCAAACCCACGCTTGAGGCTCCATGGTCTATGCCTTCCCATTGCACTCAACTAAATCTCTGAACCTTTCCCCCTTATCCCTAAATGGGAAGAACAATAGACACCTCATCGTATTGTAGAAAAGATAAGTATCTGTGGTAGTACTTGTAAACCAGAAATTATGGTTCCTATGTTCATTATTGTTCGTGATTGCTCCAATCCCCAGGCTGCCCTCAAATACAACTCCTCTGGCTGCTTCTTTTAATAATTGAAAATGTGCTGGAGCTAGAAAGCATTACCTCTGTAACCATGTTTTATTGCATAAGCTGGATAGGGCACACAGGCATTCATTGCATTATTCTTTATACGTTTTGTCTACCCTAAATATTGCATAATAGGCTAAAAAAATAAATGGGTGTGTGTCTGGGTGGGGTGAGAAGAGTGAACATCAGATGAACTCTGGAGTGACCCCAAGATGAACTTTGTTGACTTGAAAATATGGCTGTTGGACCATTCTAGCTTTCTAGATATCATCTGGACAGATTGGGAAAGACAGTAAATGTTTCAGGCAGGGAAAGGTCTACATTGGGGAAAGGAGGCCCAGGAGGGGAGGACAGGAATGTAGGTGACAAACTACCAGGAGATCCATGTACTAAAAAAAACAAGGAGGAGGCTGGGGAAATGGCATGGGATAACCTGGGAAGAGGCAGTCAAGAGGCCGAAGGGGATGATGAAAGTCCACAGTGACCTCCCAGGAAGGAACTTCAGAACTGGTCAATAATTAATGTGCTGCTTCTTTCTACAGATTTGAGACACTTTGCCTACAACATACTGTGGATGAGAAACAGTCACATATGAAACCTGACAAGCCCAGGGGAGGCCTGCATGGCGGGCCTTACAAACTCAAAGACCGAAAGTAACCACATAGGATGGTCTGAAATTAAAACTTTCTAACTAAAAGACACTCATGGTGGGTAGTCATGTCCTAGGCCAGTATCTTCCTTGGCAAAGGTCAAGTTTTACCTTAACCAAGCCTGTCTATTGTCTTTTTGCATCTAAGATAATATACCTTTGGAATGTCAAAGTAATTTCCTTTTTTCCCAGACCCTCACAGCACAATCTCCCACCAGACACCACAGAACCCCGCGTTGTTTTCTTGTTCTCCTGCATACCATTTCTAGGTGCTGTGCACGTTCATTGTTATCTGTGCTCTACCCACCAATGTAACAGAAGTGTGTGTCTCTCCGGTTTACTTTTTTATCCAATCTCAGAGATTTCCTCGCTTTGCCTTCTCCCACCTCCCTAATCTATTACAGTGAATTTCGTATAACCCCCTTACATGTTCCCCTTTGATTCTAGTGTCTAAAATAAGTGGTAAACTGCCACTTTCCAAAGCAGTTTCTCAATCCGTTGAGATTCTGCTTCCCAGCAATGGTCGTCAGTTTGGCTCAAATAAACTCATAAAAATTCTCTACAGGTTTGGACATTTCTTACATTGACAATACATACTCGATTGGTTCAGTAAAGGATGGACACTCAGGAAAAATTATGTCCAAGGATAAAAAAGGAACCAAAACATAATAACAGCAAAGTTTGACTTAGTGTGACATTGTGATTTAATAATAAGAAATATATATTCGGTCTTTGTCCCCATTTCTAGGTCAGAGCCCCCCAAACCCTTGGAATTTCCCAAGGGATCAGCTGCAAAGGTGCTTTTGTTATGTTAATAAAGTGACTTCTGGCTAACACCTAAGGGTGGGGGGCTGGTTGGCAGGAGAACCCAACCATGTAACCAGAAGGTTGCACCTTTTAGTCCAATCCCCTGGAAGAGGAGAGGGGTTGGAGATGGAATCAATTGCCAAAGGCCAATGATTTAGTCAATAAAACTTATGTAATAAAGCCTCTATAAAAACTCAAAGGATGGGGTTTGATGAGCAAGTGTTGATGCTAGGAGAGTGATATGCCCGGAGAGGGCATAGAAGCTCCATGACCCTTCCCATGTATCATGCCCCATGCATGTCTTTCATCTGGCTGTTCCTGAGTTATATCTTTTTATAATAAACCAGTAACCTAGTAAGTAAAATGTATATCTGAGTTTTGTGAGCTGCTCTAACAAATATTAAACCCAAGAAGGAGGTCATTGGAATCTCCCATAGGTTGGTCAGAAGCATGACTGAGAACCTGGACTTTCTATTTGTGTAAAGTGAGGGGAGGGCATTCTTGTAGAACAAAGCCCTTAACCTGTGTGATCCGACACTATCACCAGGTAGATAGCATCAGAACAGAGTGAATTGTAGGACACCCACCTGGTGTCCGGGAATTGCAGGGTGGTGTGGGGAAAACCCACAGGTTGGAATTGGGAGCAGAGCTGCACTCAGCCTCTTGGAAGTCCAGGCAAGAAGTCAAATATGGAAGTTACAAAGCTCAGGTAATCAGAGAGGAGGCCACAGGTCAGTTCCTGGGGGCAAGTATTTTTCTCCCCTCTGCTAGCATCAGCCTTTGCTACCTTAGTAAACTTGGAAGTAGAAAAAGTGTACTTTAAATAGCCCTTAAACATTGGGACAGAAGTTTCACAGTGAATATTTATAAAAAAGCATTGTTAGGCTGCATCTAGAAAAAATGAAAGCAAATGATTAAAATAAATTGATTTTATTGTACACTTAACAAAATCGAATTTGCACATGCAACTGTACACCTGCTCGCTGAACAGAGTGAACCGAGGGCTGCCTTTGCTGGTGGAATTTTCCCAACAAAAGTATAAAATAAAATGAAATAACATTCTCGAATTCATGTTTGACTTTTGCAGCATGATCATAAAAGGGCTATTTTTTTTTTTTTGCAGAAACTCTTTGAGCACTCTATCAATTTTCTCAAGAGCCTCTCATATTCCTTTGATATTTAAACCAATCTCTTTCAAAGTCTTCCTGGTGTCTTGTCCTTGCTGTTTTCTCCTCTTCAGCTGTTAACTGCTCCAACGCTCCCCAATTCGCATTTGTCAAAGCCACTGCACAGAATGCCAGCAGTTCTTCAACTTCATTCTCACAGACTTTATGAAATCCCACCCTCTTTCTCAATGCAATATCTGCAATTATACTTTGCAATCAGTTTGCGTTGTATTCCCAGTGTATTGATCACCTGTCAACCAGAGGGAGGTTGAGCAGCAAAGATGTTGATGGGATAGGAAGGAAAAGACCAGGTGTGAGTGTAGGAGGAATAGGAAAGGGGGGGGATTAATATTGTAAGTGGAGAGTTTTGCTCCCCTAGGTAAACTCATAACTGTAGGAGCTCAGATAATAAATATTTGAATAAAGGCAAGTCCTGTACTAAACTCTTAAAGTGTTTCTCACATGGCCCCTTACAAAGACAATCACATAGTTAACGAAGCAATAAACAAGATGCTTACTAGCAGGTGCATAGCAAAACTGGTGGCACATCTTACATGGCTCTTTCTTGTCACCCCCTCTGATAGAAGTTGGGGCACATCCAAACACAGCTCAGTGGAGGTGGTTCTGTGAGGGGCTGACTTGATTTAAGACAACATGAAATTTGCCTGCAGTAGTTACTTATTGCTCTGTAACAAGTGACCCAACTTATTGGCTTAAAACAACCAACATTTATTATCTCATAGTTTTCATGGGAAAGAAATCCAGGAGCAGCTTAGCTATGGGTCAGCCAGGGCTGCAGTCATCTGGACATTGCCTGGGTCTGTTGTTAGGAAGCTTCAGTTCCCGACCATCGGGTTTCTCATGACATGCCTTCCTCCAGGGCTGGGGATCCAAGAAAGAGAGGAACTGACAAAGACAGAAGCCACAGTGTCTTTGCAACTTGATCTTGGAAGTGACATACCATCATTTGTATAGTATTCTACCCCCTGGTACAATGTGGGCGGTGACTGTACAAGGATGTGAATACCTGGAGGTGGTGGCCATCAGGGGCAATCTGGGAGACAGCCTCCCCCACTGCCTGTCAGTTGATTGGCTGTAAGGGAGATTAGCAAAGGACTGGGAAGCAGGGAGGGGTTGAGAGGGGAGGGCAAGGAGGGAACAGACAGAAAGAACTTATGCAGTAAGCGGTGTGGATGCTGTGGCAAGGCTGTCTCGTACAGTTATGTTGGTTGTGCATGGCACTGCTTTGGGACCATTCAGAGCCCCGAGTGCAGGTGAGCACAGCCTCTTTTTTGCAGAAGTTTGACATGGAAGGGGCCTCACCATAGTGACCTTTTCATCAAGCAGAAATGACTCAAATGTCTCTGGAAGCTAGGTTTCGGGAAGCCCATTCTCTGTGTAGATCAGGTGGGAGTGGCTGCTCAGTGAGGGTGTCTAACTAGCATCTGTGAGCTCTTGGCTCTGGCATGATAGTCCCTTCTTCTACTAAAGGAACCAATGGAGGTAGGTATTATGTGGGTGTCAGATGAGATCCTGGCTTCATTTGGGGATGGTGACATGACTCGCTAAGCAAGAACAGCAATGAGACAGAACTGCTTTTTCTTCTTAGCATCTGCAATCCATTTATACTTCTGTCAAAAACAGGGGTTGATAGGGACACGCTAACTCTGGGAGAAGCCCCAGAGCTCCTTAGATGGGAAGTCAGGAAATACCAAGTTTTATTTCTGGAGCCATCAGCGACTTTCTGTGTTGCTGTGAGTTAGGAACTGAATTGTGTCCTCCCCAAACTCATATGTGGAATTCCTAACCCCCAGTAACTAAGAAGGTGACTGTATTTGGAGATAGGGTTTTTAAAAGAGGCAATTAAGTAACAATGAGGTCATTAGGGTGGGCCCTAATCCTATATAACTGGCATCCTTATAAGATGAGGAGATTAAGACACAAACATGAACACAGGGATGGCCATGTAAGGACACAGAAGATGCGGCCATGTCCAAGCCAATCAACCTTGCTAAAACCTTTATCTCAGACTTCTAGTCTCCAGAACTGTGAGAAAATAAATTTCGGTTGTCGAAGCCACCCTGACTATGGCACTCTGTTATGGTAGCAGCCCTAGCAAATGAATATACCTGGACAAGTCTTTCTCCTCCCTATGTTCTGGACTTGCAATGCTTAAAACAGTGATGATTCCTTGTCTTTGGCGCTTACATATAATGCCTGTTGCTGACCCATGTTCTTGTGCACATTAAGAAAAGATGTCTCTTTTCCTAGGCAGATGCAGTCCTGCATTGAGGTGCTTGACTTGGTGAGGGGGCCGTGGGTGAGATTCCAATGTTCACTCACCACTAGGGGGGATGCACTTGAGCCGAGCACAATCAAGCATGCAGCTCTGGATCCTCAGAGTGTAGGGTGGGATGCTGGCTCTCCTCCAGGGGAAAGGTTGAGATGATATCCTTTCTCCTCATTGCCCTCCCTTTTTAATCTTTATTGTTGAGATTATTACAGATGTCCCTCTTCCCCCCACC
>NW_005360425.1:615589-637552 GCF_000412655.1 Myotis brandtii | reverse complement strand
CCCACACCCCTTTCCCCCCTGAGAATAGTCAGTCCACTTCCTTTCTATGCCCCTGATTCTATTATATTCACCAGTTTATTCTGTTCATCAGATTATTTATTCACTTGATTTTTAGATTCACTTGTTGATAGATGTGTATTTGTTGTTCATAATTTGTATCTTTACCTTTTTCTTCTTCTTCCTCTTCTTAAAGGATACCTTTCAGCATTTCATATAATACTGGTTTGGTGGTGATGAACTCCTTTAGCTTTTTCTTATCTGTGAAGCTCTTTATCTGACCTTCAATTCTGAATGATAGCTTTGCTGGATAAAGTATTCTTGGTTGTAGGTTCTTGGTATTCATCACTTTGAATATTTCTTGCCATTCCCTTCTGGCCTGCCAAGTTTCTGTTGAGAAATCAGCTGACAGTCGTATGGGTACTCCCTTGTAGGTAACTGACTTTTTTTCTCTTGCTGCTTTTAAGATTCTCTCTTTGTCTTTTGCTCTTGGCATTTTAATTATGATGTGTCTTGGTGTGGTCCTCTTTGGATTCCTTTTGTTTGGGGTTCTCTGTGCTTCCTGGACTTGTAAGTCTATTTCTTTCACCAGGTAGGGGAAGTTTTCTGTCATTATTTCTTCAAATAGGTTTTCAATATCTTGCTCTCTCTCTTCTTCTGGCACCCCCATAATTCGGATGTTGGTATGCTTGAAGTTGTCCCAGAGGCTCCTTACACTATCTTCATATTTTTGGGTTCTTTTTTCTTTTTGCTTTTCCGGTTGGGTGTTTTTTGCTTCTTTGTACTTCAAATCTTTGACTTGATTCTTGCGATTCTCTAGTCTGCTGTTGGATCTCTGTATATTTTTCTTTATTTCAGTCAGTGTATGCTTAATTTCTAGTTGGTTCTTTTTCATATCCTCGAGGGTCTCACTAGATTTTTCGAGGGTCTCACTAAGTTTGTCAGCGGTTCCTAGAAAATTCTTGAAAAACCTCATAACAGTGGTTTTGAACTTTATATCCAGTAGTTTGCTTTCCTCCGTTTCTGTCATTTGTGACCTGTTTCTTTGTCTCCACATTTTGGCTACTTCCCTGTGTTTGTTTCTATGTATTGGGTAGCTGCTAAGTCTCCTTGAGTTGATAGAGTGGCCTTGTGTAGTAGGTGTCCTATAGGGCCCAGTGGCTCAGCCTCCCCAATCACCTGAGGTGGACCCCTTTGTGGGCTGTGTACACAGTCTTGTAGTTGAGCCTTAATTGCTGTTGGTATCACTGGGAGGAATTGACCTCCAGGCCAATTGGCTGTGGGGACCAGCTGCGACTACCCTGGGAGAGCTGCTGTGCAGGAAACATCCTTATGGGGCAGGACTTGCTTCAGTGGGGCTTTGGTGATCACTGAGTCTGCCCCTTGAGTGTGTCACTTATGGATGTGAAGAATTGTAATCTGGTATGGTGTCACCTACTGGGTACACTGGCTCTTGGATCTCCAAGGAGGTCCAAAGTCAGCCACTGCCTGGGGCCACCCAGCAGGAGCTACAGAGAGATCTGCAGATTCCTCCTCTTTGAATTGTGTTTGGAAGTGCCCACGTGAGGCCCAGCTGTGAAGCAAGGCATGCTGGTGCTGGTGCCAGCCTTGGGCCTTTTATTGATAGCTTTGGGGCTCCCCGACCCAGCTGCAGCTTGTTTGACCAGTTTTAGGCTGAGAAAGGACAGGCCATTCATATGCAAAAACCACTGTGCACAGCTTGGGTGGGGTTGTAAATTGGGTGGGGCGGGGTCTCAGGGACTCTCCAGGGCAGAACGAATAGAAATGCCTGCCAGTCAGTGCTGCACCTGCAAGGTCCCAGCACAGCAACAATGACCACTGGGAGCACCTCCATCTGGAAGAAAGCTGCCCCCATGTTCCTGCCCCGATGCCAGACAGTCTAGTTTCTTCCAGTATCTGTCTGGATCCCCTAGAGCCTCACCCAGCACTGGAGCTCAGAGCAAGTGGGAGCTTGTAAATTCAGTTCACGGTGCTGGCCTTTTAAGAGGAGCAGCTGGGTTTCTAGCAGCCTGTGTGTCACTCAGCCCCAACCTGCACTGGTTTTTACAGTCCGTAGTTCTTACTGCCCATAGGGACTTCTTTCCCCAGCTCTTGGAACCCTGGGCTGGGGGTCTGGTGTGGGGCTGGGACTCCTTGCTCCTCCGCAAAGGCAATCTCCCTCCCAATTAAAAAAGCGGCATACCCGGGTGCCAGACCAGCCCATTCCGTGCCTCCGCACCTCCTACCAGTCTCAATACACTTCTTCTTTACCTCTCTAGTTGTAGTACTTCCACTCAGTCAGCTTTCCCATGGTTCTGGATGATAGTTATTCTGTATTTTAGTTGTAATTTTGATGTGGTTGTGGGAGGCAGCAAGCACAGGCATTTACCTATGCCACCATCTTGGTTCCTCTCATTGCCCTTTCTTAGAGCAAACCCAGTGGAAAACTTCTGCAAATGATGCATTAAACTTTTAAATTTACAATGTACTTTGCAAGTCTACTGTACCTTAGTAACATAACACACCGAAAGGTTGAAACCTCCTTTAAAACATTTTATGAATTCATGGCTCTGTCCTCACTGTCTCATTCTCATTCTCACCACAGATACTTACAAACCCAGAAATTTACATATTCATATGTAGAAAAATGCCACTTAGCTCTCTCTATAAATACATTTTAATATCACTTTGAAGAAATTTTTAGACCTGTAGTAGTAGTTAGGCAGGCATGAGCAGAGTAGGAACCATAGGCCATGTTCAAAGGGTCACCAGGATGGAGAATCCCAGGTACCTAGAAACAAGCATAACTACAAGCCCTTGCATGGCCACTCCCTTAAGTATTAACCCCTGGAGATGACATCTAGGCTTCAACTGTGTTTCAGCTCCAGGCCCAGAGGAGCAGCAAAATCAGATGGAGTGAAGTCATGGCTGACATCAAGATAAGCTGCATTGACTAACGACACCCCAGCACCTACCAATTAGTGGAAACTATGACCCTGAAGAGGCACACCTAGAAAGCTGATGAGTACTCTATTGAGATTCTCCCCTACGGCCTCCAGATAAAAGTCCCCAGGCTGGAGGACACTGCGGGGCTCTCTCTATGGAGCAGAGGTTCTCAACCTTCTGGCCCTTTAAATATAGTTCCTCATGTTGTGACCCAACCATAAAATTATTTTCGTTGCTACTTCATAAGTGTAATGTTGCTACTGTTATGAATCATAATGTAAAGATCTGATATGCAGGATGGTCTTAGGCAACCCCTGTGAAAGGGTCGTTCGACCGCCAAAGGGGTCACGACCCATAGGCTGAGAACCACTGCTATGAAGCATGCCCAAGTTTTCCTTCCCTCTTTCATCTCTCAAGGTTTCTCTCTCTCTCTCTCTCTCTCTCTCTCTCTCTCTCTCTCTCTCTTTCTCTTTCCAAGAGTGCTTCTTTGGCCTCTGTAACTCATTTCCTGAGCCCATTTCTTCTACCTCTGTGACTTTTTAAATAAACTTTCTCTTATAGTTTGAGTCTTGGCTCTGAATTCTTTCTTAGCCAGAACTCAAGTAATGAGGTTGCTGGACTGAGATCTAACACATGGTGCCATTTTTCCACAGCTACCAGACCTATCTACCTTGTCAAAAATTAATGAATATTTGATTAAATGAAACTGGCTCTCCTTTGACAAATTTTCTCCACCTAAGCCCAAAGCTTAGAAGATGCCATAATTCTCTTCCCATTACAAGGTCTCAAGGAAGCTCAGGAGAGCTGGAGAAGCTCAGGAAATGGAGTCAAGCCAACTGAACTTGAGTGCGGCATGGACACTGATGTCTGAGGCAAGGTGCTAAGACCTGCCTGCAGTATCTGCAGCTCTGGTATTGGGGCCCTTCCCCTGAGCCACAGTTGGCCACTCTGCATGTGCTGGGGGAGCAAGAATCCTGGGAGCAGCTCTCAACCAATGATTGACAGGACTTTGTATATAACTCCCCACCACTGCTACTTTGGTGTGTGTGTGTGTGTGTGTGTGTGTGTGTGTGTGTGTGTGCTTTTGAAGCAGGTGTTTTGCAGAATTTCCCAGCATTTTCTCATAGGATTATGCTACAGTCCCTCCCTGGAGTAGTTAGCTTATTTATGCACACATTTTGGGTGCCTTCCTTTCCCTGGATCACTTCCCACTCCTCTAGAGTATTTCTGGTCCCCCAAATAAATTCTTGAATCCTGTCTCAGGATCTGCTTCTAGGGAAACCTAAACTATACTCTCCTCCATATTCTAAAAGACTCTGCTTCAAACTTTGGATAGAGTCAGCTAATTGCTCAAAGAGTGGTTCCTGCCGCCAATTTGCTGCTATAGGGCACATTTAGGGTTCACATCCTGAAACACATCAATGTGTTTTTAACTTTTATGAATGACCCCATTTATAAATTCTTGAAGTAGATAGAGCAGTCAAGTTCAGGAAGTGGAGGGATAGCAAGGGAAGTTGCAGCTATTACACTTTTTATAAACTTAAAAAAAAACCAATTTTGAGCTAACATAAGAGTTGAAGAATCAGATAAAACATTTTATTATATTTCTAACCTTGCTTTCATCTTGAAAAACCACAATATAATAGATAGATACAGAAATATAGATATACATATATCACGGGTTGATGCACATACATGTATTTCCTAGTTTTGTCTGATGAGAGGGTCTGGAAGCAATGACACCTCAGTAACAATGAGCACACATAATGCTCAATTCTTGTCTCTAGACATCACTATCAATTATAAAGAATGAGGGTTTCTAGAAGAAATGGTTGATTCCAGAGGTGAGGAATGGAAAACACAAGGTGAGCTTGGAACATCTAGAGGCTTATTGAAAAAAGACAGGGGATGACCTGACAGGGTTCCTAATGGTTAAAACTGGAACAATTTCAGCAGCAAGAAATATTGCAGTGGTATTGGGTTTTGAACCAGAGAACAAAATATATAGATTACAGACAATAGTATGTTGAAGGCCTGGGGAAGGAGTGGGAGTGGGGAGGAGGGGGTCAATAGGGGACGAAAGGGGACATCTGTAATACTTTCAACAATAAAGATAAATTTAAAAATTTTTTACAACAACCCTATGAGATGAATATAATTATCCCCAGTTTGTAAATTCTTGAGGGCATGGAAGAGTCAAGATTCAAATTCAGGGTCATATAAACCACAGCTCCATTATACAACACTAGAGGTCCAGTGCACAAAATTCATGCACTTGCAGTCTGGGACCCCTTTCTCCTTACCGCCTGCCTGCTTGCTGTTCCTTACCGCTCGGCTCACTGCTCCTTAGCGCTGCCACGGAGGCAGGAGAGGCTCCCACCACCGCTGCTGTGCTTGCCTGCCAGCCATGAGCCCAGCTTCTGGCTGAGCAGCACTCCCCCTGTGGGAACACACTGACCACCAGGGAGCAGCTCCTGTGTTGAGCATCTGGCCCCTGGTGGTCAGTGTGCATCATAGCGACCGGTCGTTCTGCTGGTTGGTCAATTTGCATATTAGGCTTTTATTATATAGGATGCCTCTCCCATGTCCAAGGCAAACAGAGTCTCTCAGTGCATAAGAACTCTTTGACTTCTACAGGCCTCACACTGACGTTCTCATTGAGTCCCTGTTTTGCTCACTCTGCCGGCTTAAATCAGAGGTCACGTGGCACAAGCATTATAATAATCTCCCTTTTCAAAGCTGGCTGATGCTCCAGGTGTTTTAGAGCAACTCTTCCACGCTGGTCCATACCCAGGGAAAGTCTCCGGTCCTATCAGGGGAATTCTGGGGCCTGGGAGGGAGTTAAAATAAGAAGTAAAGAGGGCAAGGGAGGGTGGACATTTGACATCCCATTCTTAATCACCTTCCGTGCTTTGATGCCTCCCTTGATAGCATGGGTTCCGGGTTCCTCATTTGTTCACATTTCCTGGGGGGTGGCGGAGAGAGCTGAGCGCACTGCTACAAAAATAACGAAGGTGATGAATGACCCCAAACAGCCAGAAAGGGAAGGAACGGCCTTTCTTTGACTCTTTCCCTTGGCTGTAGATAAATTACCTCTGTCGTGGCTGGGCCGTGGAGCTTTAGCTGTGATATGGTTGGGGTGGCTATCTGCCAGGCCCTCCCTCCCCCTACGGCAAGGAAACTGACCCTGCTGGCTAATCTAAAAAAAGAGAAAAGGGAAGCAGGGGTCCATTCTGCTTAACAGCTAAAAGCTCTGACTCTCCAGGGCTTTGAGACCTTCACCTCCAAGTTGGGGCAGCGTCACTTTGGAGAGCAGAGCCGATCTGTACTCATGGAGCATCTGTCCTTCACTGATGCAGATGGGTCCAGAGGCAGAGGAATGGATGAAATGACCTCTGGCAGGCTCCTCCCTGCCACAGGTTTAGATCGCATGATTCTTTTCACAATTTTATTGAGGTATAATTAATAGTCAAAAATGGCACATATTAAATGTATACAATTTGATAAGTTTGATATGCATATAAATTTGATATGCATATACCTGTGATACCATAACCTGAATTAAGGTAATGAACACATCTATCACTTCTAACAGTTTCCTTGTGTCCCTTTGCTTTATTGTGTGTGGCAAGAATACTTTACATGAGATGTACCCTCTTAATTTTTTAATTGAACAACTCTGTAGTGTTAATTGTAGGCACTATGCTGTACAGCAGCTAGCTAGAACTTATTGACCTTGTGTAACTGAAATTTTATAGTCATTGAACAACTTCCCATTCCCCTCCCCCACAACCTGTGGCAACCATCAATTTATTTTCTGCTTCTATACATTTGACTATTTTGGATTCTTTATACAAGTAGAATGATGAAGCGTTTGTCCTTCTGTGATTGATTTATTCCACTTAGCACAGTGTTTTCCAGGTCCATTCATATTGTCACAAATGATAGGAGTTCCTTTTTTTTTAAGGTTAAGTAATATTCCACTGTACGTATATAGCACATTTCCTTTATTCATTGTCTGTTGATGGACATTTGGGTTGTTTCCACATCTTGGCTACTATGTATAATGCTGGAATGAAATGGAAATGCAAAGAAGACATATAGATGGCCAACAGGCACTTGAAAAGGTGCTGAACATCACTAACCATCAGAGAAATGTAAGTCAAGACCACAATGAGATGTCACTTCACACCTTGGTCGGATGGCTATTATTTAAATAACTGTAATAAGTGTTGGCGAATTTGTGGAGAAATTGGAACCCACATACACTGTTGGTGGGAATGCAAAATGGTGTAGCAGCTGTGGAAAACAGTATGGAAGTTCCTTAAAAAATTAAACATAGATCCCACTTCTGAGATCTCGAAGAGATATCTTCATGACGGTTTTTGAGTTCCTGCCCAGAATCAGTCTGAAAAGGGAAGAAGTGGTGATGTGAATTGATTCTGCCGGCCATTGTGTCATTTAGGCCCAAACCTAGAAGCCACTCTCAATTCTTCCCTCATTTCCACTCCCTATGTCCAATAGGATCCACATCTTGATGCCTCTATCTCTTTAACATCTCTTGCTTGTGCCTCTTCTCTTCTCCCAGGGCCCCTGCCTTAGGGAAGCATCCTCCTCCAAGCCCTAATCACTACACAGGTTTCCTGGTAGTGCCCCTGCCTCCACTCGCATCCTCTCCAATCCATCCTCTAGACAGAAGCCAGAGTAGGCACATATCTAGATACATATCGCCTCCAATTAAAACCTTTAGATGGCCCCCATTGTCATAAAGATCAAGTCCACATCCTACTAGACGGTACACAGTGTCTTGCATGGCCCCTTCTACTCTCTCCAGCCTGGTCTCTCCAGCAAACCCTGGGAATATCAAACATTTTTAAGGGTCCTTAAGTGAGACTTGCTTTTTCTTGCCTTTAATAATATGCTTCCATTTTTTCTCCCTGAGTGATTCCTATTTATCATCAGTGTTTCAGCTCCAGCATCACCTCCTCTGGGAAACCCTCCTAAGGCTTGATTAAAAGACCTTTTTCTTCCATTACCCATCTTGCAGCCTCATCAGACTCCTTAATAATAAGGCTCATACTACCTGACAGACACTTCTGGCACATGAGCTGACTACCTGAATCCTCACACCCATCCTCTGTTCAGCATCTTCATTTTACAGATAATGAGACACAGAGCAGCTGAGTAAGTTTCCCAAGGTCACAGAGCTGGAACCTAGCCCAAGCTCTTGACCACTGTACCACATGTGTTCAGTGACTCGCAGAGTCCCGCTTTCTCACAATTTTGCAGTTTTCTTTTGAGCATTTGGGCTGAGTTCCTGTGGCTGTAATCAGAATTTTGAGAGTTGCACCTGCACTGGGAGGACTAAAGGGGAGAAGAGCCAATGATGCCCCAAGGGCTGGCCACTTGATTTTATAAAGAAAGTTTTTGGGTTTTTTGGTTAATCCTCACCCAAGGATATTTTTCCATTGATTTTTATTATTTTTATTATCATTTTTTAGAGAGAGTGGAAGGGAAGGGCAGAGACAGAGACAGATAGAAACATTGATTGGTTGCCTTCCACATGTGCCTGGACCAAGGCCTGGGATTGAGCCTGCAACAAAGTTACGTGCCCTTGACTGAAATTGAACCTGGGACCCTTTAGTCTGCAGGCTGACACTTTACCCACTGAGCCAAACTGGCTAGGGCTATAAATAAAGTTTTATTGGGACATAGTCATGCCCATCATTTACATATTATCTATGGCTGCTCTGGTGCTACAATAGCAGAACTGAGTATAGTTGTGAGAGACCTTACGGTCTGCGAAGGCCAAAATGTTTACCATCTGGCTCTTTAAGGAAAGGTTGGCAGATCCCCATCCAACAAGCCCATATGGCTAGTAAGTGGCAGAACTGGGTAAAGATGAAAATCTTCAGACTCCAAAGCCCATGCACCAATTTCCAAGGCAGCTCCACTACAGCCAGGTGCTGGGAGGGGTGACACTCGGTGGCAACATAAACAGGAAAGGAGGCGGTAAGGGCCCGGGGAGGAGCTCTGTCAGCAGCATCGCTCCTTCCCTACTCACCTCCCCTACTCACCTCCCTGTGTTTTCTCCTCTCATTTGGCACCTTGTGTCTCACCTGAGGCACACAGACCGCAGCATCCGAGTCTCCATCCCCTGGTTAAGTTCCTCCTGGAACAACTAGTCAACTCTTGTGGGGTGCCAGCTCACTCCCTCTAGGCAGGTGCCAAGAATTAGAAGTCACGTTTCCTCCAGCTGGCTTCCTCTCCGAGGGCCCCCTCACTTCAGACCGGTTTCAGTGCCACAGATGGAGCCAGTTATAATAGATGGACTTGGGGACAGAGAAAATCCCCAGTGTGGAGAAGAGTTGTGTGTGTATGTGTGTGTAGAGGGGGTGCTGGAGGGTGTGAGTGGGAGGAGGGATTTGCAGAGAGAGGGAGAGAGGGCAAAGGCCTGGGAAGGGAGGGTGGCATGGGGCTGTCAGCAGCAAGAAAGGTGATTTAAAATCAATTTCCTGGCCAAGAAGAATCACCCTTGCCAGGGTGAAATATAATGTGAAATAGGAAAGGAAGGCAAGCTTGGGCCCTGCCATTGATGTGCCTCAGGCCCTTCTGCTTATGAAGCAAATAAATAACGTTCTCTGTAAGGCAGCCAGGCCAGCCCCATTATCATAGCAGGGGCTGATTCGAGAGCAACCAGCTCTGGTCACCAGACCGTAGATGGCAGATTCAAGAGGGACAAGAGGTCCCTGAAGGCTGCTCTGGCCCTAACTGTGAGTGGCTTTGGCATCAACCATCTTGGGTACCAGACTCCTTGTGAACCCACCTTTTGGTCTGCAGTTCTGATATTAGAATTCTTTTGGTTGAACGTGTCAGAAACCCATTTTGGTTTAGTGTAGGTTCCAAAGGGCTCTATTGATTCAAGTGATCAAATCTTAGGCCAGGCAAAGGCAGAGTTGAGTGTCAACTGAAATTTTCCACCAGGTTGGGGGACCACGACCATTGGCTACTCCTAGACACACACTCCCAGGTTTCATTCCTAGAGAGGAAAAGAAGCTATTCCCTTGGTTCAAATGGGAGAAATCCCAGGGAAGGACGCTGATTGGCCCAGCACAGACTCCTGGCCTCTTCTGGATCCAGGTCTTAATAAAAGTAAATGGTTGAGGTTGGGGGAAGAATATGACATGTGGTTTCCAGAAGAAAGAAGAGTGTAGTCATATAAACCGTGATGTCCACCACGGTGCCCGAGTTTTCACCTTAGCCCCGGGCCCATCAGAGCTCCCAGCATCAAAGTCCTGCCTTTGTCTATACTCTCTGCCTCTGCTTCTCCACTTCTGATCTTCTCCTCTGAACCTTGCAGTCGGACTTCCAGTCCTTCCATGTCATGGAAAACCTGCCTGGAAGGTTATGATGAGCTGGATCATTAGACGAAGTACATGGTCTCATCCCAGTATTAGGTCTCCCTGCAGGGTCCGTGTGCTTATTAACTGCCTGCAGCTTTGGGACATTCTCCCATCCTTCTTGTATCTGGGAAAGTGTGCTCTCCTGCTCTCCACCTACCTCTGCGACTCGGCCTCAGTCCTCCCCTGGTCCTTCTTCAATAGCCCCTCCCACAATGATAGGGTGCCACCCTTTTCACCTCTGCACTCTCCTTGGGTAGGTTAGTCTCAGAGCTATGTTACTAGAAGCATGTAAATAGAGAAAGGGAGGTGATAGTCTTGCTCTGTAGACAGACCCCACCTAGGGTAATATTCTCGGTCTGAGTAGCATAGTTTCACAGGAGCGTTGCAAAATTAGGACATGTTCCAGGGTCATAACCAGGATAGCAAGGGAACTCAATACTGGGACATATGGGGGAAAAACGCAGGGACTGGAAATATTTACCCCGGAAAGAAGAAACATTTCAGGGCTTGAGCCGGCTGCTTCTGGAGAGTGGTCTGTGTCATCGTGGTGGGTCTCAGAGAAATAATGGGGGGTCAATTTCACCTGTGTGACCAGGGCTAACCTAGGCTTCAGCATAGGCCGTGAATAGGTGGGTGGGCTGTTCTGAGTGAGAGAGAACTCCCCATCCTGAAAAAGTACAAGTGGAGTTGGACAGCCATGATTCAGGGGAGTTAGAGATCCTTTCAATTTCTAGATCACAGGGCTCTCTGACTCAGGGATAAGATTTCAAAGGAGGTCTGGGTCCTCCCCTGCTGAAGGGTGGAGTCCTTGAGTCTCTCCCCTCCCCAAGGTCCTATGGGTTCATTCTGGGGCCCTGGAGAGATGCCAGTGCTCAACCCCATCCTCCCCCACCTCAGGGATTTAAGAGGAAAAAGAGGTCCCTGAAGGCTGCTCTGGCCCTAACTGTGAGTGGCTTTGGCATCAACCATCTTGGGTACCAGACTCCTTGTGAACCCACCTTTTGGTCTGCAGTTCTGATATTAGAATATTTTTGGTTGAACGTGACAGAAACCCAATTCTCTGTTTTAGGCAATTGTTTCAACAGCATTGATTCAGGACCTGCTTCAGGCCAGGCAGCGTTCTAGGTGCGAGGGACACAGTTCATTAAGAACAACAGCCACGCTTACTTATATGGTGCCTATGCCGTGCTAGGAACATCAAGGCAAGTGAGTCACAGGAGGCCTCTGCCCTTGGAGAGCTTACACGCTGCAGAGGAGACAGGCACGAGCAAGTGCAGATGCTTTCATGGCGGTAAGTGCTGCCATGAGAAGCAAGTTGGTAATGGGAGGGGCTGGAATGGGCGCCAGGGGATGCAGAAGGAGGCTCCTGAGGGAGGGTGCTCGGGAAGGTGGCCCCTGCCTGGAGGAGGTCTCTGCTCTCGGCCCCCACTCCCAGCTCCTCCCGCCACCAGCAGTCTGCCTTAGGAAGGAACCAGACTCCCATTGAGACTCATAAATAGGAAATTAGTTGAAAAAGTCTATACACACAGAAAACACTCAAAGACATAATATCCGGAGAGATGATGGTTTTTATTTGACTTTTTTTTTTTTTTGGTACCAGAAGGTTTACCTAAGTCTGTGTATATTGGTTGGGGGAGAGGGCTGTGCAAACCACTGCCCGCTCATCCTAATTCTTCCCAACTTGTCCCCCTTCCCATTCACCTGCCCTGGGGTCCTTCTGAGCCTGGGGGACCCTTTCTGGAGAGAGTCACGCACTGTGCATTGGGTACAGAGGGGATGTGGGAGTTGGCACTAGAGAATTACTGGCATCCTCTGTCCACATTAAAATTCGAGTTTACAGGCTTTGCTTCTTTAGCCTGTCGTTTTCTTGTTGTGGAGCTTACATTTTTATTTGCAGGAATAAAAGTCAGTGGCAGCTGATGTGGCCCTCTGGAGTTGGAGGCGATAACCACTGTGGGCAATGCAGCCTGGAAAATACTCATAATAATACGCAGCAAAAGTGGAGAGAGCTCTTTGAAGGTGGTTGATGAATGACTATAGACTCCATAACACATCCTCACCCTCCTCCTCACCACCACCACCACCACCACCACCACCACCACCACCACACACACCCAGCTTTCCTGCAGCCCTGCGAGAACCCTAGTGAAAAAAATGCAGCAGCTGGAGAGAGTGCTACAAGGAAGGAAGCTGAGGAGGCTTGTCCCGGGGGTCCTGCAACTAGATAGAAGGCTAAAGTGGCTGCTGGGGTGAGCAGGTGTACCTGAAACAGGGAGGAAGGGAGATGAGACGCGCGGAGCCTCCCCTCCCCCATCCATGTCATGGAAAGAGTGCACCTGCTTCATAGTCTGGTGGGCAGCTTATGTGAGAGAGCAAAGGTGAAGCATCTAGCACCGAGCCTAGCACACAGGAGACCGTAGACGAATTATAGTTTCACATCTTTCCTCCCACCCCAAGGCTGAAGGTAGAACCAGGGATGCTTTCTCAAGAGAGAAAGGAGAAACCCAAGGAGGAAGCATTAGGGTTAGTTCTGGCCCCTGGAACTGTCTATCAGAAAAGATCTGAAGGTGCCACTAAAGGCTAGTGGGAGCCCTCCCAGCCCAACTCCACCTCCTCCGCTTCTGACCGCCCTGCTCTCCCCCAGCCCAGTGCTCTCTGCTTCCCAGGTCTCGGGCTTTTACCATAAGCCTGCATCAGCCTCTCCACGTCCTGTCTTTCTTCTGTGTTCTACAGCCCCTGCCCTGCTGTGTGTGAGGTCTCCTTCACTATATTGTGACCAGACACACCATTTCTTTCTTTCAGGGGGACGGGACCTAACAATTTGGGGGCTCATACCAGCTGCCAGATACTGTGTAAATCATATTATATCATTATTTTTTATAATCCACAAAACAGACCTAGGAGGTAGGCACTGAACTATCTCTATCTTACAGAGATGCAAACTTAGGTCCTAGAAGGTTGAATGATTTCACTGTGGGTGAGTGAGTGAGGAGTCAAAATCCAGGCTGGTCAGACCCAATAGCTCAGATTCTTTTTATGGCACTTGCTTGCCTCCAAAGGAGGTAAAGGGACCTGAGCCCTATAGGGCATTCAGCTAATAGGCTGAGCTGAGCCCTCCTGTTCCAATAGGACCCTGGGAACCCCTCTCACCCAGTGCCCAGACTCCAGGAGCCTCTTGGTGGGAAGGTTCAGGAAAGACCCTATGGTGGAGTCCACCCTTCTGTCATTTCTGTGACCAAAGGCATTCAGCTTCTGCTTGAATGCTTGCAAAGACATGGATCTCACTCCTCCCAGTGAGCAGCATGCTGTAGTACAGCAGTTCTCAAAGTGTGGCACCCACCACTGTAGCTTCGGCATCACCCGCAAGCTTTTTAGAAATGCAAAGTCTCAGGCTCCACACCCGAATCAGAATCAGGGATTTTGGGGGTGGGCCCCACAACCTCTGCTTTCACAGGCTTTCTGGGTGACTCTAATGCTGCTCAAGGGTGAAACCCACTGGCTTAGTGAAAAGGAAAAGAAAGGGCTGTGGGGTCAGGGAGACCCGGGCTTTTTGCTCTGGTACCTCCCATTCCTGTGACTTTGGGCAAGGAAGCTGGGAGGACTTTATAATAATGACTAACATTTGTTGAGCACTGTGGTAGGCTGACTAATGCCCCCTTCTCCTCCAAACATGTCCACGTCTTAATCCCCAGAACTTGTGAATATGTCACCTTATACAGTGGGGCCTTGACTTACGAGTGTCCCGACTAACGAGTTTTTTGAGATACCAGCTGTCTCTGGGCCGATTTTTTGCATTGAGTTGATAGAGTAATTTGAGTTAACGAGCTCCTTAACGAGCTCGGTCTCAGAATGAATTAAACTCGTAAGTCAAGGCCCCACTGTATGGCAAAAGGAACTTTGCAGGTGTGATTAAAGATGTTGACATGAGGAAATGATCCAGGTGGGCCCCATTTAATCACAAAGGTCCTTCTAAGGCAGTGGTTCTCAACCTTGGCTGCACATTAGAATCACCTGGGCATCTTTTTAAAATCCTGATTTCTGGGCCTCATCCTCCGGAAATTCTGTTTCTTTGTTATGAGGTGAGGCGCCCCACCCCATAACAAAGAAACAGAATTTCCGGAGGATGAGGCCCAGAAATCAGGATTTTAAAAAGATGCCCAGGTGATTCTAATGTGCAGCCAAGGTTGAGAACCACTGTTCTAAGGGGAAGGCAGGAGGTCCAGAGAAAGGAGGTGATGTGAGGAGCGAAACAGAGATTGGAGCGATGTGGCTAGGAGGCAAGGAACGCAAGCAGCCTCTGGTGGCTGGACAAGGAAAGGAGTGGGTTCTCCCCTAGAGTCTCCAGAGGAACCAGCCCTGCCAGCACCTGGATTTCAGCCCTGTAACCACCCACCCCCCTTCATACTTCAGATCTCCAGAACTGGGAGACTGTAAATATCTTGTTTAAAGCCGTTAAGTATGATCCTTTATTACAGCAGCAATCAGAAACGAACACCAGCATTTGCTGGGTGCCCGGCTCTGTTCTAAGTGCCTTCCCCTCAGAAATGATGAAGTGAGTTATGTATGATTACTACCCACCCTTTAATCTTCACAGCAGCCCTCTCACGTGAGCACTGTTGGCAGGCCCTTTTCACAAACGAGAAAATGAAGGTGCATTTGCCTGAGGTCCTACAGCCAGCCAGTGGCAGTGGCTGGATTTGATGTCTGGCTCTCAGCTTTGTCTCACAAGGTCACATTCATTCTTCATCCTGCTAGGACTGCCTCGTCTCCTTTCACCTGCCTGCTGCTTCTCTAGTCTCTGCAAAGCTCCGATGCTTCCTTGTGGCGGTTTTCTTTCACCAGCCAAGCTTGGCTTGTTACTGGTGCAAAGATGTCCAAGTCAAAGCCTTGACCTCCTCTGAGCAGCCTGTGCTCCTTTCCTCTCCGACGGGAACCCTTAGCTTTGGGGCCTTTCCCAGAGGCTGGGCTCAGCTTGTCTTTCTCGTAGTAGAAGGAACGGCAGCTCTGCTATAACGCGGGGCCTCTGAGCCAATGGAGCATGAGGCCGGCCTCGGGAAAGCTGTCCGCAAGCGATGTCCAAGCAGAATCTGCCCTTCCTGGCCGGGTGCCAGGGCTCTCTCGGAAGCTCCCCTCCATCCCACAGTGAGAACTGCGTTCTGGCTCTTGTTGCCATGTATACACGTATGTGGGCTGCATTTTATTCCTGCCAGAATCTGACACATGGGCAGAATTTTTGTAGTAAGCATATGGCTGGGAACCCTCCGATAACGTGCTCAGTGGGAATACATTTCGAACCAAGATCTCGAGTGAAAACACAAGTCAGCAAAGAAATGAAGGCTGGGAAATGCACAGAAGAGCCCTTAGCCTTCGAATGTGGAGCTTCCAGCGTCTCTGTGTGTGTATAAGGGTGTGCACGTTGGAATATAGCTGAGTGTGTGGCCCCGTGTGAATTGCATGACCACTTGTGTCTTGAGAGGTTTCAGAGTGTGTGCACGGGTGTGTGTCTATGAATGGATGCTGAGCATGTTTGCATGGATGCAGGTGAGTGTGTACCCTGTGTGAATAGTGAGGTAGAGTGAAGGTATGTGCCTCTGGGAGTGAGAACACCTGTGTGAATAATCAGAGGGTTTGTGTGACCCTGTGCACCCAAATGTGAGCTTCCTGCTTGATGGTGTGAGTGAGCACGTGTGTCCTGCATCTCAGCAAATGCTCCAGGCTGAGCAGGCTCCAGGTTGCCTCTCCGGCTCCTGTTTGCAGAGCCTGGTGTTTTATGACCGAGCCTCCCAGGCACAGTGTTGATGATGTCCAAACAATGAGGCCGCTCAGCAAAAGGTCCTGACAGTTGAGCCACAAGCTCCTTGTATCCCAGCCCCACGGTCATGCAGCTGAATTTAGACCCTTCACTTGGCCAGAGTGCTCTTAAAGCCCTCCTCCTGGGCCTGGTGGCCTGGGAAGCCTTGTGCACACCAGATACATGAAGGCTGCGCATCTCAGTTGGTGCCTCCTGGCAAGCAAGGAAACATGCCCTCTATAAACTCCCTCTGGATCTGGGCCCTGGAGGCTGGGCCTGGGGTTCTGTCCTTCCATTACTACCGTCTGGCTCTGCAACTTTGAGCAACACACTAAACCATTTTAGTAAGTTGCAAGCAGGCTGGACACAGCACGTAGCTCACATGTTTTCTAAATGGGGGCATTGTCTTTGTTCTATAAACTTGATGCAGGGTTGGAGCTTGAAACTGAGGGTGAGCTTGAGAGACCCAGACAGAGAGTATGGAGTGAAGAAAGTGATGGGAAAGGATCAGGTGATACATGCCCCAGGGAGCAGCCAGGCAGTGATGGCTCCTCACCGTTTACACCTGTGGCTCTCGTCTATAAAGCAGTGATGGCGAACCTATGACACGCGTGTCAGAGGTGACACTCGAACTCATTTTTTTGGTTGATTTTTCTTTGTTAAATGGCATTTAAATATATAAAATAAATATAAAAAATATAAATCTTTGTTTTACTATGGTTGCAAAGATAAAAAAATTTCTATATGTGACATGGCACCAGAGTTAAGTTAGAGTTTTTCAAAATGCTGACACGCCGAGCTCAAAAGGTTCGCCATCACTGCTATAAAGTGCTGTCACACACGTCATCAAACTTCATTCTCACAACAATCCTGGGAAAGAGTGTTGTTCACGTTTCACAGATGACAAACTAGAGGCTTAGAAAGGTTCAGTGACCTGTCCAAAGCCACTCAGCTGTAAACTGCTAGGGCTGGACCTAAGTGTGGGTGACTAGAACTCTGCCTTCACGTTAACATGTGACGTCGGAGTAAGGTCCCAGAAAAGCAACAGGTAACCTGTTGTGTCACCATGTTCTCCCTCCACAGACACATCCACACTCAAGCCCTGATCTTCCCCATCTATTCTACGTTTTCCTTGGGGACCTCTCCTTGGCCACGGTACTTTTGACTCCAGTTGAGGGCAAATAAATCAAGACAAAAAGTCAAGTTGGAGCTATTGATGGAGTAGGTGCTGTGGGCTGCTCTGTGCCAGGTGTTGGGGGTGATGTGAGAGAAACAAACACATATTTACGACCTGTTCGAGGAGGCAAGCCTCAAACACCTGTCTCTTTCTCGTTGGGTGACAGCGGGTAAGTCACTTGCTCATGTGCTCACTCCCTGACAGGGTCACTGTTACTCTTGCTCCCCAGCGGCTACCCTTCCTACCTCTCATAACGTACCCGCCGTCCTCCTTCCCTGTACCGCGGGCACGCCCTATGGCGATTTATCCCTCGATACTCTGGATCCAGCTTGGCTAATCACAACCCTGTGTTCGCCTGCCCACAGTGGTTGGCGCAAGAGCGGGAAGTAACCCAGGCAGAGCCCAGGAGATGTCAGGAGGCTTGGCTGAACTGTCGGGAGGGGTGAACTTGACTTCTGACTGGTGGGAGCTACGAGAGAACGGGAAGCTGGGGCTATAGGAGCAGTTTGTCCCCAGATGGAGCCTGAGAAAGGAGCCAGCCCATGGGGAGCACCAGTTCTGGGGCCTCTGAACCCAGTTAGGCTGAACCTGAAGCTGGCATATTAATTGGTGCGCAGACTAAGCTGCTATAATAAAGAGACCGACATATGCAATGGCATCAACCAAATACATTTCCCTCCCTGGTAAAAGCCCAGAGAGAGCGTTCCAGGGACAGCAGGATGGCTCTGCTGCCCTCAAGCTGAGGATTCTATCTCTAGGTCCAAGGCAGCTTCTCCAGGGCTCGTCTTTGCCCTGGTTGGGGGGAGAAAGAGAACAGAGAAATTTAAAATTTTTAAATCAGCTTTATTGTGGGATAATTTACATTCAATAAAATTAACCTGTTTTAAGCATACAGTCCTATGACTTTTGACAAATGCATACTGTGGTGTAATCACCACTACAAGATATTAAACATTTCCATTCTTTAGAGTCAGCCCCATCCCCATCCCCATCCCCATCCCCCAAGTAACACCAACCTATTCTCACCAATAATAGTTTTGGGTTTTCCAGAATTTCGTATAAATAGAATCATGCAATATGTTTCTTTCCGTCTAGCGTCCTTGGCTTATCATAGTACTTTTGTGATTTAGCCATGCCGTTGTATGTATCATATACTGCCGGGGTTCATGTCCCAGCATCAAGAAGGGTTCAGGAATCTGGAAAAGGCGCTGCGCATAGATGACATAGGAATCCAGAGACTAATAAAGAGTCCGGAGATGAGATATAATTTTGAAAGGCATTGGGGGTCAGAGGACCTTCAGCTAAAGGAACTGAAGAGTCCCTCCTTGTCTAGGACCCTTGCTTTTATTAACACAATTTGTCCTAAGGCAAGGTGGAGATAATACACTTCAAAGGGTAAGGTTTCAAAGGGTACAGAGTCCATTGTCAGTTTGGGGAATAGCCTACGGCTGTTCAGGTGTTTGGCCAGTAGGAGGCAATAACATGTAGATTAAGATGCCCTTTAATTGTCTGGCAGCCACAATCAGTTTCCTATTCAGGTTTGGGGAAATGCCTTTAGCCATTCCCAACAGGTGACTACATGTGCAACTCAACCCTGTTGAGTCCCCAAGTCTCATCAACCTTTTGATGAAACTCTTGAAATTATGACATGCTGGAATTGGTCTACGGCAATATACTGTTTGTCCCTTTTTATTGCTGACAAATAGTTAGTTCATTGTATAGATGTGCTATATGTTATTTTCCTATTCACCAGCTGATCTCTTGGGTCATTTCCAGGTTCTGCTATACACAAAGCTGCTGTGAACACGTGAGCGGAACTCTTTGCTTTCATTTCTTTGGGTAAATACCTAGGAATGGATGTGCCCGGTCATAAGTTACGTGTATGTTTAAGTTGTAGGATACGGCCATAAGTTTCCCAAATGGCTGTTCAGTTTTGTATTTGCATTATCTGAGAGTTCAAGTGCTCCACATTTTTTGTCAGCAGTTTATATTTTCAGTTTTTAGAAATACTATGATTATCTTTGACTTCTGATAGGTAAGCAGTGGTGTCTTGTGTTTTTAATTTTCATTTCTCTACAAATAATTATACTGAGCACCTTTTCATGTCCTTATTTGCTAACCATGTATCATTTGTGGTCAAATCTTTCTGCCATATACAAAAAATAAGACCTCATTCCTACCTCATGTCATATGTAAAATGAACTAAAAAATGGATCATCTAAATTTACAGTTGTTCTAGCACCATCTGTTAAAAAACCTAGCTGGGTGGCTCAGTTGGTTGGAGCATCGTTCTGTACACCAAAAGGTTTCTGGTTTGATCCCTGGTCAGAGTGTTTGAGGGAGGCAACTGATCAATGTTTCTCTCGCACATCAATTTTTCACACATGGATGTTTCTCTCTCTCTCTCTCTCTCTCTCTCTCTCTCTCTCTCCACCCTTCCTCTTTCTAAAAATCAATTAAAACATATCCTAGGGTGAGGATTAAAAGATAAAAAAGCTATCCTGTCTTCATTGGATTTCCTTGGCACGTTTGTTGCTAAAATTATAAATTTATATTATAGGCGAGTCTCTTTTTAGACTCCATTGTATTCCATTGATCTACATGTCTATCTATTTACAAACCACAGCTCTGGACTAATGCATCCTTACATTAAATCTTGAAATTAGATAGTGTGAATCCTCTAACTTTGCTCTCTTATTTTTTGCTATTCTATTTTCTTTGCTATTTTATGTAAAATTTAGAAACAGCTTGTGAATTTCTACAAAATTATGCGGAAATTATGATTTAAATTGTGTTGACTCTCTTGATCAATTTGGAAGAGTTAAAATCTAAATAATATTGAATCTTATAATCGGTAAACATGGTATATCTCTCCATTTATTTACATCTATTTTGGTGTTTTCATCAATCTTTTGTAGTTTGCTTCATGCAGATTTTGCACATATATTGTTAATTTTATATTTAAATAGTTTAGATTTTATGGTGCTATTGTAAATGGTATTTAAAAATATAATTCCCATTGTTAGTTACTGGTATTTAGAAATCTGATTGATTTTTGCATATTTTCCTTGTATCTTGTGACCTTGCTAAACTTGTTTACTAGTTCTAGTAGTGTTTTTTTGGTAATTTTTTTGAGATAGTATGCATAACTAATCTGCATGTAGACAGTTTTATTTCTTCCTCTCTAATAATTATTTCTCTTGTTTATGTGTTTGCTTGTTTATTTCACTGGCTAAAATCTCCCGTATGATGTTAAATAGAAATTGTGAGGATGGCCATTCTTGCCGTCTGTAATTTGAGAGGCAAAACATTCAATCCTTCAATGTTAGGTATGATGCTAGTTTCCAATTTCTCATAGATGACCTTTATGATAAATGTTGAAGAAGTTCTTTTTAATTCCTAGTCTGCTGAACAATTTTTTAAAAATCAGGAATGGATGTTGAACTTTGTCAAATATTTTTCTGAATCTATTGAGATGATCATAGTGCTTCTTTTGTCTGTTGATATGATGAATTATATTGATTAATTGTTAAACCAGTCTTGCACTTATGGGATAAACTTCACTTAGTCATGATGTATTATCTTTTTATATATTGCTGGATTAGAGTTGTTAATATATTAAGGACTTTGAGATTTATAATTATGAAGGATATTCTATAATTTTTTTCTTGTAATATTTTTGTCATATTTTGTTATTAGTGTAGTGATGATCTCATAGAATGAGCAAGGAAATATTTTCTCATTTTATATTTTTTGAAGGAGTTAGTGTAGGATTGACATTATTTCTTCATGAAATGTTTACTAAAATCACCAGTGAAGCCATTTGGACCTGGAGTTCTCTTGTGGTGAAGTTTTTAACTACAAATTCATTTTCTTTAATACTACAGTGCTTTTCAGAACACACATTTTCTTGTGAGTGAGCTTTTGCAATTTCTACCTTTCCAAGAATTTGTTCATTTCATCTAAATTGTTGATCTATTGGCATAAAATTTTTCATAATATCTTTTATGCTTTTAATGTGTCTGGTGTCTGTAGTAATTCCCTCTCTTTTACTCTTGATATTAGTAATTTATGTATTCACTACTTTTTTCTTGATTATTATAGCCAGAGTTTATTAATTGTATTTATTTTTTAACTGAACAGATTTTAGTTTCGTTGATTTTTATTTTTTATTTCAGTTTTATTTTTCATTGGTTTTGGCTATCTTTTTTATTCTTCCAATATCTTCAGACAGTGGCTTAGATTGTTTATTTAAGAACTTTCCTCTTTTTTCTTTTTTTTTTAAATTTTATTTTATTGCTGGGGTCCAGCCCCAGCAGGTCCAGGGGTCCCCAAAGGTGTGGACGGAGTCGGCGAAGAAGGAATGACATGGAGACAGCCTTCAGTTGATCAGCAGCCGAGCCAGGATCTCCAGCCAAAGTTCTGGTCAGGATCTCCAGCCAAGTTCTGGTTAGGAACTCCAACGAAGTTCTGGCCAAGTTCTGGTTAGGATCTGATGTTTATTGTCTTGTTACATCTGTATTTATACCAGTCGATTTTAATCCTGTCAATTTCTATTGCAAAGGTTAGGGCGTTTCTTATCTCCATTCCAGGGAGTAAAGATTATGTAGCTTAAGCGTGATTGTTTGTAGTTAAAGTGATTAACTACC
>NW_005360425.1:585616-615526 GCF_000412655.1 Myotis brandtii | reverse complement strand
GCCAGGTCCCTTGAAACATATGCTGTGCAGATGTTTCTTTCCTGCAGCGACTGTGTCAAGCAGCAAGGATGGACCGGCTTCCGGCATTTTATCTTATTATTTTATTTATTTTTATTGATTTCAGAGAGAAAGGGAGAGGGAAAGAGAGATAGAAACATCAATGATGAGAGAGAATCATTGATCAGTTGCATCCTGCACACCCCTACTGGGGATCAAGCCTGCAACCTGGGCATGTGCCCTTGACCAGAATTAAATCCGGGACCCTTCAGTCTGCAGGCTGACACCTTATTCACTGAGCAAAACCGGCTAGGACTTATTTTTTCTTTTTTAAAAAAGCATTTATTTTTTAATTATAGTTGACATACATCATTATTTTCAGATGTACACCCCAGTGACCAAACATGACATAACTTAATAAGTTACAATTAACCCCCCAAATTTCTGTATCTTTATGATACAGAATATGGTCTATGTTTGTGAATATTCATTGTTCACTTGAAAAGAATGTGTATACAGCTGTTAAATGTGATGTTCAATAAATGTCAGCTAAGTCAAACTTTTGATAACGAGGTTAAAATCTTACTGCCTCTATTGTGGTCTACTTATTCTTTCAAACATTCAGATTGGTATGTTGAAATCTTCAACTATAATCATGGATTTGTCTTTTTCTCCTTTCAGTTATATCCATTTCACTTCATGTATTTAGAAGCCTGTTTTTAGATGGAATTTTTTATAACTTTATTCTATTTCCAATCTTGACTTGTTAGCATATGTCTGTGTTTTATTTTGTTTTACTGATTACTTTAAGAGTGTACATGTTGTGGCGAAGGGATTGAAAAGTACAGATTGGTAGTTACAAAATAGACATTGGAATGTAAAGTACAGCTTAGTAATATTGTGATAACTATGTACGATGCCAGTGGGTACTGTAAATATCAGGGGAATACTTTGTAAAGTATATGATCATTTAACTACTATGCTGTACACCTGAAACTAATACAAAATAATATTGAATGTAAACGGTATTTCAAAAATTTAAAGAAGAGTGTGCACATTAATCTATTATAGGCTGTCTTTAAGTTATATCACTTCACATATAATGTAAGAACTCTTGGCATTGTGCTGAAGTTGTTATACATTTTACTTTTATGTGTAATATAAACAAGAAGTTAATTTTTAATGTTTTACTTTAAAATAGTCAATTATCTTTTAAAGTTACTTAAAATAATTTTTTAAAATACTCAGTAATTAAAAAAATATTTATCTTTATGTTTCCATTTTTGGGGCTCTTCATTTCTTTGTGTAGATCCAGATTTAATTATGCTTATTTCCTTTTATATGAGGGCTTTGTTTAATATTTCTTGTAATGATCATAAGTTGGTGATTAATTTTTATGCTGCTGTATGCCTGTAAAATTATTTATTTTACTTTCACGTTTGAGAGATATTTTTACTGGATATAGTGACATCAATATGTTGAAGAAGTTGTTCCACTGCCATGTAGCTTGTATTTGTTTCTGTTGAGAAGTCTGCTGTAACTCTTTATCTTTTTAAAAATTTTCTTCTAAAAAAATATAAAGAAAACTATACCAAACTGCAATATATCAGGAAGCTTAATGAATACTAAGACACATAAAGAAAACTATACCAAACTGCATAATCGAAGTACAACCAGAACGACTGGCTGGTAGCTATGGCACGCACTGACCCAGACCTTGCTGCTGGGCCCTGACAGCCTTGAATCTGGTTCACCCACACCCCAGACCCAGACACGAGGGAGGAGGGAGGCCGATTCCTTGTGGAATCGGCTGTTGGTTAGCTTGCTGCTGGGGCCAATCTCCCGCAGTCCCTCCTCCCAACTGGCTGCCCTCTATCCCATCGGCTCCGATCAAGGGACCCCACCCATGCACAAATTCATGTACCGGACCTCTAGTGTCTTATAAAAGTTATCTTATATATTTTGTTGATTTCTTAGTTGTTTATGGTAAGAAGGCAATTTATGTACAAAAGAAGTAAAAGCCCTCCAGGGGAAAAACTTTTAAAGGCAAGACTCAGAAGTTACCTATCATACTTCTACTAATATTTGATTATCAGAACTTTAGTAATATAGCAGCACCTAGTTATAAGGAAGGTTGAGCAGTAAAGTCTAGCTGAGTGGCCATGTGCCCAGGTAAAATTACTATATAGGAAGAGAGAACTGTATGTTAATCCTGGTCTTTTCAGTTATATGCATTAGTTTGGGTTTAGGGTTCTACCTTTTGTAAATTGTAAGTCTTGGCTGATGGAGTTGATTTACAGATAGAGAGAAACATATATTCAAAAATAAGAAGACATTTAATGTTTTACTTAACCTCTTTGGAAAATAGTTTCCCTTTCTGTAAAAGTGAAATATGTTATTACTCATCTCTCCAGTATGTTCTTAGGTTTAATGACTTTATGAATGAGAAGTGCTTTGTAAACTATCTTGAACCAGACAGCCATAAATTATATTCATCAAATTTTCCTAATCCTCCAAATTTAGTTTGTTTCCCTCCTACCTATTATGCACTCTTAAAACATCTGGTATTTGTTCCTATAGTTTACCTCAATTGTAATAAATGTTCATTTACATAATTATTTGTTTCCAGATTGTATTCCCCAATAGACTGAAAGATGCACAGGATTCTCAAGAGACTTGCTATTTTTCTTGCTCACAGCTTTATCCCCAGCCCATTGCACAGGGACTGGCATTTACTGAGCTCCCAATGAGTATTTAAGTGAACAAATGACAACTATATAAGATATAACATTGTCTGTGGAGGATTCAAGGCTCCTTTATAGTCCCTGCACTCACCCAAAGAAAGCCCAGAAGAGAACACATAGATATTTATTGGGTTAGGATGCTGGAAGCCTGTGGTGGGATGGAGGGCACACAGGATCTTTCCAGGACAGTGGATTCGGATTAAAAGCAATTGCATCCATATGGCATACATTCTGGTATATGACCTCTCTGGCTTTCCCTTGGAGTATTTATCACCTGTGGAGCTTCTGCACTAAGGTAGACCTAGTGCTACCTCTTGCTGGAAAGTTGTGGCCATCCTGGCAAAGACTCTTGGGCTCCAGGACTTGGGAAGGCAGTTTTCTTAGGTCCATCTGAATGGTAAGTGTGAGGCCACAGTCAAGATTAGGGTCCCAATATGGTTTGTGAGATGATTTTAGGAGTATGGCCCTTCCCTTAATTATCTTTCTCCCTCTCTATCTCATATCTTATATTTACAAAACTATCCTTACTTGAGTCTCCCTCCAGTTATTGCTCTATTTAAAAAAAACTAGAAATCTTCTTTTTTTAAAATTTATTTTTAAATTATAGTTGACATACCATATTATATTAGTTGTAGGTGTGCAGCATACTTTATAAAGTTATCACCCTGAAAATTCTAATGCCCATCTGACACCATACACAGTTATTATAATATTATTGACTATATTCCCTATGCTGTACTTTACATCCCCATGACTGTTTTTATAACTGGCAATTTATACATCTTAATCCCTTTCATTTTTTTTCACTTCCCCTACCCCCCTTTTCATCTGCTGTCCATCAATTTGCTCTCTTACAGAAAACTTCTTGGTTCTGATCAGTCCTCCTTATCCTCATTTTTCCTTCCTTTCAACCCTACACCCACCAGCATTCCTTCCCTACCCTCAACTGCAATGGCTCTTGTCAAGGTCATTAATAACATTCAGTGGTTACTTCTTGTTCTTCCTAGCTTGTCCTTTGAGCAATATTGAACACCTTGATCCTCTCTCCTCCTTCGATCACTTTCTTTTGCTGCCTTCCCTGATGTCACATTTTCCTTGATGGATTCTTCATTCTGTTGGCACATCCCAGAGTTATGCCTTTTCATTTCTCTATTCATATGCTCTTTCTAGGTGACCCCACCCAGTTCCATAGATTTAAATTTTACCTATGTGCTGATACTCACAAATTGTTACTTGTAGTCCTGTCCTTTCCCTGGAATTCTAGGCTCCTATACCCAACTGCCTACGTATCCAAATGGATGCCTAATGAAAGAATTTCAAACTAAAAGTGGTCCAAATAAAACTCTGTTTTTGCCCTCAAACTTGCCTTCTTCTTTCCTATCTCAGAAAATGGCACTGTAACCCCCAATTGTTTATGTCCCAAATCTAGGTGTTATCCCTAACTCTTTCCCCTCCCCCTCCACATCCCAAACCTAACTAATAAGCAGGTTCTGCAAACTCTACCCTTCATCTGTTTCTCTCCATCTCCAATAGTTTATATAGTTCAAAGCTCTCTCATTTCTTGACTGGATATTCCAATAGTCTCATAACTGGTCTTCCTGGTAGCCAGAATTAAATATTTGAAGCAAAAATTGGATCATGTCCACCCTCTTTAAGAATTTTTCTACATCTTTCCATAACATGAGTATTATATTTGACATTTTATCCTGGTTGTCAAAATTTCATGTAATTTGAACCCTGCTTACCTTCTGAGTGCACCTCATACCACTTCCCTCTCCCACTTTTCACTGTGTTCTCACCACACTGGTTTGATTTCTGTTCCTCTGACTTGTCAAACAGGTACCCAGTTTGGGGCATTTGCACTATCTGTTCCCTCTACCTCCCCAATCTTTTAACAAAATTTTTTATTTTTATTGTTGAAAGTATTACGTATGTCCCCTTTCCCCCCATATTGACCTCTTCTAGTCCATCCGTGACCTCCCATCCCCCCTCGCCTCCCCTACCCCAGCCCAGGCCTTCACCACCCTATTGTCTGTATCCATGGGTTATGCATATATGCATACATGTTCTTTGGTTGATTTCTTCTCAACCACTCATCCTCCCCCTTTCCCCAATTTTATCATGACCAGCTCCATCTTCTTTGCTTACCTTAGTCTAAATGTCAACAACTTAGAGAGATCAATCAAATGTAAATTAGCCATCTGGTTTCTGTTCTATCACTCAATTTTACCTCTCTGCATAGCATCTTTTTATTATAGAATATTGCCATTTTTTTGGTCTCCCTTCTTCTTCCCATTAGATTATAAATTTGAGAGTAGAGACATTATCTCTCTTGTTCACTGCTATAACTCCAGTACTTATTAGCACTCGACACAATAAATGCCTGCTGAGTGTATTAATGAACTCGGACCACTCATTTGTTTTAGTATACTTTGTCCAAGTCTGCCCATATCTATGCAAAGAGTTTCTTATAGCAACTGTTGGTCCAGCTGCACTCAACAGAAGATCATAATGAGGTTTAGTGCCATTAACAAAGACCACCATTTTGGTGATTTCTGACATTTTTTTTTTGCCTCCTGCACCAGCCTACAGTAGCACTAGGTGTCTCGTGGAAGATTTTAGGCCTCCTATCAATGGACACCTGGCAGAGTCAGCAAGATTTAGACACCCTGGTTCCTTGCCCAATCCAGACTATCTCTGTGACTGCATTCACCTCTGTCAGAATTAAGTACATTAATAGTATTGGGAATGCAGTGGGTGATCAGAAAAGGGAAATATTAGCTTAGCTTGCAATTTTCACGGACTGTAGCTGGGCCACAGTAAGATTAGGATTAGGACAAGAGGAAAGAGTGCTGACAGAGGTGTGGTAATGCGAAAAATAGAGCATTTCGCTGGGAGAGTGCGAAGACTTCTAAAATACCTGACAACACTGAATACAATGCTGAAAGTTTTGTGTGTGGGATTTAGGAATGTAGGGTCTCATTGAGCCATATGCAACACTTGATTCCTTTTAACAGCTTCTAAAAACCTACAAAACTTATTATTAGTAATTACTTAAGACTTCATAGAATTTTATGGGGATGGAGGATCCCATTTCATTAAGATTATAAAAAGAAGGAGAGTTACTGTGAGTGCATGCACAGAGAAAAAGGCCATGTGAGGCCACAGCAAGAAGACAGCTATCAGCTAGCCAAGGGGAGAGGCCACAGGAGGAGCCAAACCTGCTGGCACCTTGTGCTTGGAGCGCTAGCCTCCAGAACTGTGAGAAAATAAATTTCTGCTGTTTAAGTCTCCCAGCCTGTGGTATTTTGTTATGGCAGCCTGCGCTGATGCAGTTTTTGTACACCTCAGTTAACAGTGACAGCTCTTTGTAAACTCTTATTCAAGCACATTGGCTCTACTTTCTCCAACTGCTCTTCATTAGAGCAGTAATGCCCATTAGATGAAGGTAATGATTAGGACAGGACATCACACCACCACACCGTGATGCATGCCAGGTGCTGGCCGCAGCAGTAGGACTATCGCCTTGCTTGCTATGGGGATATTACTTTGATAGTAATACAACTAAAGACAATGCTTTGGCAGCTTTTGACTCAGGTGAACTTACAAGACAACTTAACTCACTCTCTCTCTGGATTTGCTACTAGTCCATTGGCTTTGTGTCTGAAATGCCTGACTTAACATTGGTCTGGTTAGATTTCATCATGCTGGATTTGCCCCATTGTTCAAGTCATCCAAATACACTCACAGTCTGCCCAACTGCTTTTTAGCAGAAAATCAATGCCCTGCTTCAGACATTTTATAAAGATGTTGAGTGGGAAGGGGTCAAGGCCTGAACCTGATATCATTAACGATGATAATAACAACTTATATCTATTCAGGATTTTGCAGATTGTGGAGCTTTCTACCAGTTGAGGGATCCTGGCAAAATAGGAAATGCGTTTCCTCTTTCATGACCTTTCCTCTGTGAGTTGCTCAGTATGCTGGAAAGGAACGAGAAATTGGGAATGCTGATCTTAGTTCTGAAGCCACGCTACCTCTCCCGGCTTTGATGTCCACCTGTGAGTGAAGGAAAAGATTGATGATCTCCAAGGTCACTGTATCTTCAGTACTTTCTGCCAGGGATAGCCACATAGCATATATTTTTTCTTTATAAAGCAGACCTGCAGAAATATAAAAATTTACATATGTATATAAAGTTCCTTTCAGGCCAAACATTCTTGGTTCCTAAAAAAAACCAAAAAACCACAACTCTGTGTTTGGTAAACCCACACCAATTTCCAGGTTTTTTGCTGCACCTCCAAAATATTCATAAAACTTCTCACTAGGGTGGTAGTTTAAAGAATCCACCTTTTTCTTCTTTTCTAAATTTACTACCTTTCCCCATCTGCAGCCATTCTACTTGGTACCTCATAGGAAACTAGCAGTGGTTTAGTGGTGGCTGCATCTGCAAGTCTCCCCAGGACTGTGGGGTGCACTTCCTCCAGCGGAATCTTTTTGGCTCTGCAAGAGCAGCCAGGTGCTCTCTTGCTCCCTGTTCACCTATTGTGAGTTCTCTCAGCTTTTTCATCTGCACATTTGATATTCATGACTGCCATATCTTTATTCAAGGTGCCAATAAAAATGCATTATGTATGACTTGGTCTGCTCAGAAAATGATCATGTTTTGTATATTTAGGGATGTAAGAGCTTATAAAGAGGCAAAAAATTGGGGGAGGGGGAAATGTGTTATTTCTTGACAAACAAAAAAATCTTAACGATAATAATATTTTGGTTTCACTTCTCTCTGTCAACCCCCTCCCCACCCAAATCTCCACATTTCAATGTAGAGCACAGAGTGGCTGAGGGGAAGGAGAGGGGTTAAAGCTGGATGGGTGGTGTGCGGTCAGGCAGAAGTCGCTTGGAAAATCAGGCCAAGACATTCAGGTTAAACACAGTGAGATTAGGTAACCACTTGCAGTTCTTAAGCAGAGACATAGTGCAATGGTGGCATGTTTCCTAGTTGTTTTTAGACGGCTCCAGTGAGACCAGGAAACTGCTTTCCTGAATCCCTGCAGCCAAAACAGATGTGCACTTTGGCACTTAATTCTTTATTGGGCAGCAGAGGACTTAAAAGTAGGTTTTTGCAAACCCGTGTGTGTGTGTGTGTGTGTGTGTGTGTGTGTGTGTGTGTGTGTGTAATCTGTTAAAACCAGATTAGTAGGGCCCACCCTCAGAGTTACCAGTTTAGCAGGTCTGAGGTGGGGCCTGGGAATTTGCATAGTTAAAAAATTCTCAGGTGATACTGATGTTGCTGGTCTGGGGACACTTGCAGAATCACTGCTCTAAAGAATCACATATGGATCTTCCTTTGAACTTTCCTCATTAACAAGACGCATGCAGCAGTGAGGGTCTCATGAGGGGCCACATCTTCTTTGCCCATGATGGGACTCAGAGTGTCACCTGGGCATAGACCCAGACATTTTTTTCTGGGGATGCTTGCCTTTAAAGGAGGAAGTTTCATAGTAAAAAAAAACACCCAGTGGAATTTGATCTGATGATCAATCTGTAGATTGAAGTTCCGTTTCTCAATGGAATGGGCCAGTTCGTAGATATAACATTCATCAGCTCATCACCATTGTCCCAGGATGTTGAAATGATCTTGGGAAGAATTTAGATTGAGTACCTAGAAACATCGACAGATAATGAAAACTACAAAATGCACTCAGTGGACACAAGAGGAATATTGGCAACTCTTGTGTGGGCAATAATTGGAAACAAGTTAGATTTTCCTCGATGTGGACTAAATTCGGGTTTTAGAAACAAAGAGAACATAGTTTGAATAATTTTTCTGCCTTTTATTTTTTTTAAGATAATTTGCCTTGGATAAGTAATTTAGCCTCTCTGAGCTATGGCTACTATATTCATAAAATAGGGATTATCAGGGCTTTTGTAAAGTTTAAGCAAGATAAAGGGTATAAAGCCTTGCCTGGCTCATAGTAGGTGCAAAACTAGCATTAATAATCTCCCTTCTAATGTTTTCTCCTCCCTTTAGTAGAGTTTATTTTATTATGATTATTTTGAAATATATGAGGAAGGAAAACAGAATCAGGCTTGGAAAGGGAGAGTTGTTTCAGAGTCAGCATCATTGTTGCCAAGTTGGAGATTAAACTTTCTTGGTGGTTTGAGAACATCAGCGTGTCAAGGGATTTACCTACAGACTGCAAGAGAAATGGACTCTGCAGGGCCAGCTGGTTCAGTGTTGAGTGCTATCTGCTTTCCCCTGACAGAGGCCAGCCAGTAATAAGCGAGGTGGACTTCAGCACCTCGGACAGGGCACGAGAGGCACAGGTTTGTCAGCTGGGTGCTCACTAGACCTGGGTAATGGTCCGTGGCAGTCTTGTTAATGGCTTTAGGGTTTCACATATTTCTGTAATTATTTCATCATTTGGAAGTTTTGAGTTTCTAATTATAAGGCACGAATTAAAATAGTCTCTGTAATTCAGTTCCCTGCAGGCCTTGAACTAGTGGTGCCAGTTCCTGTCAGGTTATTTCACTCGTAAATGGCGGATAATAGTAGTTTCAGTCTCCTTGCTGATCATTTCTCTATGTATTTTACCTCCAGAACTTCCTCTTTGCCTTTAAGTGTCTAAATTATCACACCTATGTGATGTGCCCAGTGCTAAATGGCAGATGCTTCTTCTTCTAAACCCAGCCCCTTAGGCTGGGGTAAGGTTTGCAGGCCCTGCTGAATAGTAAAATCACTCCAGGAGCTCTTAAAGTGCCCGTGCAATGCCCCACCCAGAGAATGTGGTTTAATTGCCTTGGGTGGGGGATGAGCATCATTATTTCTTAAATACCTACTAGGTGTTCTAACATACAATCTGGATTGAGAACCACTGGTCTAGAGATGGACCTTTGCATCTTCTAATGCCCCCTGTCCTACTCCTGGAGTTGATCTCAACTTTCTATTCATCAGTCTTTTGGGACATAGACTGAACCCAGTTTCTAGGTTATATCTGATGTCCAGCATAGACAGTATCAAGCCCAGCATTGTACTCTCATCTCTAAATATAGAGTGGGGATGCCAGTTTCCCTATTTATCTCAAATAATTTATCACAAGAATTAAATAAAATAATGTGAAAATCAAGAATTGCAATGAAAATACTTATTATTAACACCTAGTTGGAAAATACTAGAGAAACAAAAGAAAGGACCTCAATCCTGGTATAGCCAGCCATTCTAGAAGAGACATAGTGAAATTAAATGTCAATATTCCCTATTACCTGGAAATCTCTATTTTGTGGCTATACCTAGAAAACTTCAGGCATAGCTTCATCTTGGAACATGGACAAAGATGTTCATAGCAGCATCATTGGTGACAGCAGAGAGTTGCAGGCAATTAAGATACTTCTCACTAAAAAACTGAAGCAGCATACAGATTCAATGCATTCCTTATCAAAATATCAATGACACTTTTAACAGAAGTAAAATAAGTAATTTAAAAATTTGTATGGAACCACAAAAGCCCCTGAATACCAAAAACAATCTTGAGAAAGAGGAACAAAGTTGAAGGTATCATGTTCAGATTTCAAATTATACTACAAAGCTATTGCAATTAAAACAGTATGGTAGTGGCACAGAAACAGACACATGGAACAGAGTAGAGTTCCCAGATTTAAACCCATACCTACATAGTCAATTAATCTACTACAAAGGAAGCAAGAATATGCAATGGGGAAAAGACAGTCTCTTCAATAAATGGTGCCGGTAAAACTAAATAGCTACATGCAAAACAAATGAAACCAGATCACTTTCTGACATCTTATAAAAAAGTAAACTTAAAATGACTTAAATGTAAGATCAGAACTTCCAGGAAAAAAACATAGGCAGTAAACTCTTAAAAATATTTTATGAATATGCCTCCTCAGGCAAGGACAACAAAAACAAAAATAAACAAAAATGGGGTAACACCAAACAATAAAGCTTTTGCACAATGAAGGAAACCACTAACAAAATGAAAAGGCAACTCACTCAATGGGAGAAGATGTTTGCAAATGATATGTATATATATAAAAGGCTAACATGCTAAGTGTCTGACTGTCTGACTGGTCGCTATGATGCACACTGACCACCAGGGGGCTGATGCTCAATATAGGAGCTGCTGTGATGCACACTGGCCATTTACAGAGAAATGGCACCATGGACCTGGTGCCCACAAAGCAACACTCGGCTTCCCCCACATGGGACACATGCCCCATCACCACCCTGGAGCGACACTCCACCAAATCACAGCCAACATTGTTGAGACCCCATGGTGCAACATCACTAATAATCAGGGAAATGAAAATCAAAACCACAATGAGACATCACCTCACAGCTGTCAGATTGGCTGTTGTCATAAAGACAACAAATAACAAGTGTTGGTGACAATATGGAGAAAAGGGAACCCTCATGCACTGTTGGTGAGTAATAATGAGACCATCAATTGCAAACTGATGCAGCTACTGAGAAAAACAGTATGAATATTTCTCAAAAAATTAAGAATAGAAGAAACATATGACTCAGCAATTCTACTTCTGGGTATCTATGTGAAGAAAACAAAACACTAACTTGAAAATATACTGTACTTCTATGTTTATTGTGACTGTATTTACAATAGCAAAGACAGGAAGCAACCTAGGTGTCTACTGATAGATGAATGGATAAAGAAGATGTGTTACATATATACAATGGAATACTACTCAGCCATAAAAAAAGAATAAAATATGGCCATTTGTGACAACATGGGTGAACCTAAAGGATTTTATGCTAAGTGAAATAAGTCAGACAGAGAAGGACAACCACCACATGATTTCACTTATATGTGGACTCAGAAAACCAAACCAAACAGGTATAGAGAACAAACTTATGGTTACCAGAAGGAAAGGGGGTGGGGTTGGAGGGTGAAAAAAGGGGAGGGTGGTAAGAGGTAAAATTTCCATGTATAAAATAAATGTCCTTTGGATGTAATGTAAAGCATAGAGAATATAATCTATAATAATAAAAGTGTAATATGCTAATTAGACCAGACAGCTGAATGACCTTCTGGACATCCTTCCAGACGACCTTTTGGACAAAGCTGGGGCTGCGAGGGCTGAGTCAAGCTGCTGTGGCTGCGAGGGCCGAGCCCCTTGCACGAATTTTGTGCATTGGGCCTCTAGTCAATAATATAACGTTGTACAGTGACAGATGATTACTAGACTTAGCATAGTGGTTACTTTGTTAAATATATAAATGTTGAATAACCATGTCCACACTAGAGACTAATACAATATTGTTGAATTATTTAACAATTAATTATTATCAATTGTCGAATTAATTCTGTTAATTATATAGTAATAAAAATTAGTAAGCAAAGTGTAAAGACTGCATTTATGGGATAGAGTACAGAAGTTAGAATAACAAAAGAGATATGTACACAGCAACATGACTAGAACTGTATAAAAGAGTGATGAAGGAGAAAAGGAAACAGCAGGAAATCTGGAGCATGCTGCCAGTTATGTATATTTAAAAAAAATTTATTCACAAAGCAATATTACAGATTTTTCATGGATACATGCCTATCCAAGAGCATTTACCAAACACAATAGAGTTAAGTGCTTATGGGAAATGGGACTGGGGAGTGGGGATTAAGGGGGAAAATAATGAAACCAAAATCTAGCAAGAACAGAACTTTAAAGAGGCAGATGCTGATGATATGTGCTGTGAACCAAGGAATATGATCAGCTTAGCCCCTGTTCCTTCCAAAGGCAGAACAAGAGAGAAGAGAGAGCCCTAACCGGTTTGGCTCAGTGGATAGAGCATCGGCCTGCAGACTCAAGGATCCCAGGTTCGATTCCGGTCAAGGGCATGTACCTTGGTTGCGGGCACATCCCCAGTAGGGAGTGTGCAAGAGGCAGCTGATCGATGTTTCTCTCTCATCGATGTTTCTAACTCTATCCTTCTCCCTTCCTCTCTGTAAAAAATCAATAAAATATATTAAAACAAAAAAAGAGAGAGAAGAGAGAGGGAGGTGGAGTGAGCCCTGGCTGGTTTACATGTCAGAGCAGGAGAAGCTAGAGAGAAAAATGAGTCCTTGGGAACCAGGAAAGAAAACGAGGAACCTGTCTTGGGCTGACTTTATTGCTCCCTGGAATAGATTGGGGGAGAAAATGAAAGAGGCTTGCTAGATTGAAGATAAAGACATTTACAAAAGCCCTGAGACAGAGGGGAGCAACTTAGAAATCGGAGATGAGAAACTGCACTTCTGGACTTGGGGGTTTTATGCTGGAGACTCAGGGATGCTGCTGCCCCAGGTGAGCGATGGGTTCTGTTTCTCCTAACTTTGTTTTAACTCTGAGTTTCAGAACAAAGGAGTTCCCAGAAAAGAGATACCATTTCCCCATAAGAGACAAACCTCATGATTTAAGATCTGCTTAAAGAAAACATAAGGAAGGCCAAGAGACATATGAAAGCATGCTCAAAGTCACTAATCATCCTAGAGATGCAAATCAAAATGACAATGAGGCACCATCTCACACCTGTCAGAATGGCTATCATCAACAAATCAACAAAGGACAAGTGTTGTCAAGGTTGTGGTGAAAAAGGAACCCTCGTGCACTGCTGGTGGGAATGCAGACTGGTGCAGCCACTGTGGAGAACAGTATGGAGTTTCCTCAAAAAACTAAAAATGGAACTTCCATCTATGTTCATAGCAACACAATTTATAATAGCTAAGATTTGGAATCAGCCTAAGTGCCCATCAGCAGATGAGTGGATTAAAAAACTTTGGCACATCTATGCAATGGAATACTATGCTGCTGTAAAAAGGAGGGAACTCCTACCATTTGCAACAGCATGGATGGAGCTGGAGAGCATTATGCTAAGTGAAATAAGTCAGTCAGAGAAAGATAAATATCACATGATCTCACTCATCTGTGGATTATAATGAACAACATAAACCAATGAACAAAAATAGATCTAGAGACAGAGAAGCATCGATCAGATGCTCAAACCTCAGAGGGAAGGCAGGGGAGGGTGAGGCTAAGGGGGAGAGATCAACCAAAGGACCTGTATGCATACATATAAGCATAACCAATGGATACAGACACCGGGGGGTGAGGGCATAAGTGGGGGGATGGGGGGACAATGGGGGTATAAGGACACATTTTTAATACCTTAATCAATAAAGGAAAAAAAATTAAAAACAAACAAACAAAAACAACAAAAACAAATAGTGATCTAGTCATTAAACCATCCAACAAAGATCCATGCACTGAGCCTCTCTCATGTTCTGGGCAATGAGAAGAGTGAGGCCAGTTCCTAGCTTTGGACAGGACCCATGTAGATGCTGAAAACACCCTTTGCTTTGTCCTGAACACTGAGCTTGGACTGTGGGGAGTTTCTTTCCGCCCTGACAGCAGGGGATCATCTACCTATAGAATTAGAAACCGCAGTGATGTATTCTCTGTCCGCCCAGAGAAACACATGCCTTAACAGTGAGCGTTTCCACCTGTTCAATGGTAAAGAACAATGAATATGTTAATTCATACATTGAAGAATCTCATTTTGAGCTTGTTTTCTATTAGGAATGTAAGAAGAACAATACAAATACCACCAACTTATAGCTGGGGACCACTGGGTCAGAATTGTGTAACAGGTAGATCAGGTCCTGCTACAGGTAGGTTGGATTTTATAATTGTGGGGACCATGAAGCCGTGAAATCAAATTTAGACCCCAGAAGGGAGGGCAGGGAAGCTGTTTCTTGGGGGAGCTACCCTGGCTGGCCCCAGAAAGTCACACTGGAGTAGCTTTGAGTGCAATTATCCTGCTAGAGTAGTTCTTACTTTGCATTTAAGATTGTCTTCCTGAAAAGGTCATGTGTAAATCAAATTTAATAAATCAAATTCTACACTCCATACCTCGGGGAGGCTCTCTCTTCAAAGGAAGCTGTGAGTGAATCCCTTTTTAATAGAAGTAATCAGCTCTCTATCTGATTTGTAAGGTAAGATTTTTGTGTATCAGATTTTCTTAAAGTGATCAGCAGACTTTTTGTCAGGAATAGATAACCCAACACAGATTGGGGTAAGTAAAAAAAACAACTGCAAGCCAACAAATTGTAGGTGCAGTTAATGAAAATGCTAGGGGTATACTGGCTTTAGACATGTCTGGATTCAGTACCCAACAATGACAATAACATTGTGTGTGTGTGTGTGTTTTAATTTCTTACATCTGCCTTCTCTTGGCGTTATTCTCAAGCTCTACCTGGGAGAAGCAGCTGCAGCATCTTATCCTGCCAGGTTCAAGGCCAACAGGGAAGATTATTTGCAGTTGTCTCAGAATTGGCTCTGATTGAGTCATCTGCTCATCCCTGAATGAGTAGGGAGTGAGGAACTGATTAGCTTAGACTTGGTCACCTGGGGATCTACACAAACTACATGGACTGAGAGCAGGGAAAAGACACCTTCCGGAAGAAAATTAAGCAGTTTTCAGAAGAAATGGGGAACATAAATGTCAGGGAAGGGGGACATAAACTCAACTCTTCCCTCTTCCTCAGCCTCATACCCAATCCATTACCAAGCCTGTCGGTACTGGACGTATCTCCCAAGGAGTTTGCTCAATGCCTGCATCAGAAGCTCCTGGGGAGCTTGTAATAATGCAACCTATAGGGTCCTGCTCCCGATGTAGAGAATTTGATGATCTGGGAGTGGGTCTCAGAATCTCCCCTTTTAGATGATTTCCCAGGCAATTTTTGAAAATGTACACTGATGTTTTTGTTCTCCCTTCCAACGCTCTCCATCCACACAGTAGCTGCCTTAGTTCAGGACTCACCATTTCTTACCTGGGCTCCTCCAGGTGCCTCCTTATCAGTCCTCCCTCTTCAGTCTCACCTCTGTCAGCCAGTCCCCTCCTCCACCATCGATGCTATGCTAAATTGCCATGCCTTCCAAACTCTAACTCTGGTTTATCTCTCAAGCCTCTGGACTTACGAGATCTTCTCACTCACCCTGGGTCCCAGCCATTCTCATAGCTGCCTCCCCCAATCCATTCCCCAAACACTCCAGGTCCTTCTCCCACATTCAATTTTTTAAATTGGTTTTAGAGAGGGAGGAGTGAAGACAGAGAGAGAGAGAGAGAGAGAGAGAGAGAGAGATGAAAGATATATCAATCAGTTGCCTCCTGCACGCACCCTGACCAGGGGTTGAACACTCAACCTCTGGTGCACAGGAAAATGCTCCAATCGAGCCACACCAACGGGGGCCATTTCCTTTTTCTTCACCTGGCAAACTTCCACTCCAGCGTGGAGCCTGGCTCAACTGCCACCTCCTCTGTGAAATCCCTCTGTCCCTCTCCTCCCCCTCTCCCCCTCCCCCTTGTACTCCCATAGGACCCTGTTTATATTACTCCTACAGCATTTTGACACACTATCTGGAACTTACAAATTTATATGCCTGTTGTTCCCTCTGGCCTTACAACGGGCCTCGATAATATTTGTTAAGTGTTAAAAGCAAGTTTTCAGAGAAAGACAAACTGGGTTCTCATCCAGCTCGAGATATTTACAAGCTGTGTGACTTTGGTCAAGCCACCTCCCTTTCCTGAACTTTAGTTTCCTAATCTGTAAATGGGAATACTCATGTAAACCGCATACGTTTGCTGATGGGTTTAATTGAGATAATGAACAGAAATCTCTTAGAACAGTATTTGGCAATGTAATTAGTGCCAATGAATGCTAAATTAAAAAAAAATTAACCTTTAAGTCAAGGAAGCAAAATCTCTCCATAGTACACTTAAATTCATATTTCTATAATGCGCAGCAACTGTTTTTTTAAAACCACATTACTCAACCTAATCCTGTAGTATCTATTGTGTGGGTCAAATCTGGAATGGTGCAGATGGGCTCCAGGCCTCAGACCATTTCCCCGCGTCCCTGAGAACGTCACACTCCTGTTTATCTTCTCTTGAGCGTTGAGCAGCTTTAAATCCATCCCTCTGAAATCATCACTTTCAGTTCATGGATTGCTGACACGAGGGCAATGCAGCTCCTCACAGAGCGATTTCCCTGGACCGTGGCTTCATGAGACTGAGAGAGGCTAAAGGTCCCTGGTGGTGGACCACTGGTTCAGAAGTGGCAGCCTTGAGCTCACATAAATGAAAGTCATGAAAGTCGCCTGAAGACAAGATTGGTCCAGGAACCCGAATGAACTGATAAGTGTGGGAGAGAGAAACATTTCATTTAATGAGCAGCGGGACAAATTTCAAGACATTTAGCCCTTCTTCTGGCGACTACTTCCCTCTTGTTTCATAATCTGCCTCAAATTGTCCCTCCCCTTCAGGATCATGCATCTTGCACTTGGCATGCAAGGGGATGTGCAAAAGGTTCACAAACAGAAGATGGGAAAAGTGTAGACAGTTCAAGAAAAAATGACTGCAAATTCCTGGTTATCTGCAATGCAATGTAACAGGCACAGTGCATATTTGCATGTTGCATATTTGATGTATGAAAAGTTCCCAGCAGTGGTGCTTTGTAGCTAATTACTAATGTTGATTTCTTCGTTTCCTTACATCCATGGAGTTTAGTGGCTAGGGAACAAAGGGCGTGTGTGTGTGTGTGTGTGTGTGTGTGTGTGTGTGTGTGTGTGTTTCCACAAGTATGCAAGAGGGTGCAAGAAAATGACTTCTGTATCTTTGTGGATTGCTCAAAATTTAGATTATAGACCACAGTACTAATCTGATTGTGCTTGTCTAGCCAACACATTAGATACTATTCTAAATGCAGCCCTGCTCTAGGTCAGGAGAATATGAAATTGAACAAGAAAAACACAGGACAAAATTCTGGCCTTCTGAGAACTCATGATTAGAACATAAAAATAGAGAAGTAAACAAACAAAGCATAAGACTAGGCTCCCTTGGAGCTGGAGATTAGGTCTTATGCATTTTTGTTTCCCAAGCACCTCTAGGTTGTTAAACAACCTTCATAAGCTTAAGGCACTATTAGTTTCAGAGACTTGCCTTACTTAAAATCAAATAGATTATAATGCCACTGCTGCATTAAACATAATTTTATATAACCATATAAGAGTTGTGTTGAAAGGCAGTTGACAGGTTGACATAAGGTTATATTTTGAAGACTTTCAAATAGATGTTTGTTGATTTAATTTTGCAGCCTTTGTGTTATAAAGATGCTATTACTTATTTTGAGCTCTCAAATATTTCCATGAATTCTTGAAAGACTCGTGGATCCTAGAAACTGCTCTGGTAGTGTCTAATAGGTTATACAACACTCACACCATGCCTGGCACACAATGGGATCTTCATAAACATTTAATGAATGAATAAGTAAAAGACATCAGATCATAAATAAATTACATGTGTTATAGAGTCCAGTTCCATGAAACAAGGCATTTGTCTTATGGCTCTTTGGTTTCATTCCAGATCCCAGATTCAATCTCTTTGAAAGTGGAGGTCTTTGGTCACTGAGGGATTATGACGGTTTGGGGCAAATATCTCCTCCCCATTGGAAAGCTAAAAAAGCCTGGTCCTACTGGGTTTTTAGCAATAGGCATGGAATGATCCACTATGCACAGAGTCAAGTTAAGCATTATATAAATAAGTAGGTGCTTTTGTCTTAGTTGAAAAGTGAAGGTGGCAAGAGCAGGTGTCAAGTCAGAAAACTTGGGGCACTAGAGATAATGCTTAAGATCAATAGCCCTGAAGTTAGACTACCAGGGTCTGGATCCTGGCTCAGTACTCTGGTTGCATGCCCTTGACACTTATTTAACTTCTCTGGAGTTGTTGTTGTTATTATTATTATTATTATTATTATTATTTTAATCTAAATAGGGAATGATTATAGAACCTATCTTATATGGTTGTGATGAGAATGAAATGCATTGTGCAAAACATTTATCACAGTGCCTGACATGTGGTAGGTGTCCCCCGATTTTAGCTATTAGTTTTGTCGGTTTCAGTGTTGTCCAAATTCACAGGATGATCTTGGACAAGTCTCTCATCTACCTAAAGGTTCCGGTTTCCTTTCTTTAGTACGGGCCAAGGAGCAAAGCCTTTTCTAGCAAATCAGAGACAGGCAGTGAAGATTGAATGAGGTCGCTAGAGGTGGCACAGAGTCAGCGTATGCTGAGCCAGCTCGTACCAGCTCACAGGAGCCTATTGTTTAACTTTCAGGAATTCTGTAAGCTGTTGATAACTCTCCAAACATAAGAAAGGTGTTTGAATATCCAGTCAGCCCAAATAATGACACTTGACCATCACAATGAGACCCTTTGACTGAGTGGTGCAGGAACTTTAGAAGTGTGTCAGGCTCACAAGGTTTTGATAGCGCATGCTAAATATAGAGGGCAGCAGATCCAAAGGCCAGGTGGCACAGGGAAGAAGCACAGGTAGGTGATTTTAACTATTTCGGTCTGGCTGGAGTGGAAGTCCTGTGTGTGCGTGTGTGTGTGTGTGTGTGTGTGTGTGTGTGTGTGTGTGTGTGTCTTTTTTTCTGGCTGCTTTAAAGGTTTTCTTTTTCTTTCTGGTTACACTATGATATAATTAAGACTGATTTTATTTCTTTTTTAAAAATATTTTATTGATTTTTTTTACAGAGAAGAGGGAGAGAGATAGAGAGTTAGAAACATCAATGAGAGAGAAACATCGATCAGCTGCCTCCTGCACAACCCCTACTGGGGATGTGCCCGCAACCAAGGTACATGCCCTTGACTGGAATCCAACCTGGGACCCTTGAGTCTGCAGGCCGACGCTCTATTCACTGAGCCAAACTGGTTACAGCAGACTGATTTTCTTTATATTCATTCTGTTTGGGGTTTGTTGAGCTTCTTAGATTCTTTGGGTTAATTTTTAAAAATAAAATTTGACAAAAATAGCCATTATGTATTTACATATATCTTTTATATCCATTATCTTTCTCCTCTCCTTCTGGGACTCCATGTACACATATGTTAGACCATTTTATATTAACCCACAGGTAACTGATGTTCTGTTCATCCCTTTTCTCTCTGTGTTTCAGTTTGGGTAATTTCTACTGACTTGATTTTAAGTTTACTTTTCTTTTCTTCTCTTGTGCCCAATCTGCTGTTAAACACATAAAATCAATTTTTAATTTTCAAATACATTTCAGGCCTACAATATCTTTTTAATTCTTAATTTCTTGAATTTTCTTTTTTCTGATATTTTACTTTTTTGTGTTTTCTATTCATTTTTTTTTCAAATTTCCCAATATGTTTATAACAGCTATTTTAAAGTCTTTGATTGCCAATATATTGGTCTTCTGTCAGTCCACTTCTATTGACTGTTTTTTCTTGATTTTGTAGCACATTTTCCAACTTTTTCACATCTTGTAATTTTTTAATATGTGCCAGATATTGCATGTAGAAACAGTGGATACTGAAGTGTAATTTTTGTGTGTATACATGTGTATGCGTGTATGTATGTGTGAATACACGTATTGTAGAAAGCCCAGATTTTTTTCTCCCCTCTGGTAAAATTCAGAGTTCACTAATTGAGCTAAAGCTGGGACACAACTTTGATTATATTAAGTTCACTTCTTGTTTCAAATGGGACCAAGGATATGTCTTTTTGCTTTATAGATGAATCCTTGACCTCCTAAGTGGCTGATCTCTTTGATATTTCAGAATTTTACCAGAGTTGGATTTGGGCTGCAACTTGAAGTACCTTTGGATCACTTTGGGATTAAACTCCAGCAGGGTCCCAAAGTTCAAGAACCACAAAGCTACAAAAACTCTTTTACTTCCCACCTGCATTTTCTCTGCTGGTTACTCAGCAAAATTTCCTTTATGTGTGAGGCTCTTCCCAGATTCCAGTATTTTCTGCCTTATCACATTTGACTGATTTCCATTCATCAATTCTCTCTGTCTCTGATAGACCTGATTCTCCATCCACTTACATTAAGACAAGGTTCTTGCCTTCAGTTGTGGAAGCTGCCATTGCTTTCTGTTCACCGACAAAGGGCTCATTTCTCTCTAGAATTCAGACTGGTAAGACTTCTTTGCATCTACTGCTCTTTAATAGTTTCATAGTTTATTCTTTGTTTGTTCTTTTTTCCTTCTTGTTACTATGCAAGTTATAGGTCTTTACATATATTTGCAAACTAACCAGAAATAAAAATGACCTCCCCATTCCAGAATGTTATTTTTCTTTGGTAGAACACTCTTTGGGTTTCTGCTTTGAGATGGAAGGGAGGCTATGACCCTGGACACCCAGAGATCATTCCCTCCCCATCTGTCAGTCACTCAGGAAAACCCTACTCCCCTCCCCAGGTCTTCCTGTTAAGGCTGCTGGTACCCTGGTGCTAGATGCTATGAAATAGGCCTGGGAAGGTGCCTAACCTCTTAGTGGTTTTGGCACACCTACTTTGCACACTTTCAGGTACCTCCCCTTTATATCCAACAGATACATTTATCTTAATTTGTAATTACCTCTTTGAGTTAATTGTTAAATGCCCTATGGGAGTTTTCTATTTAAGAGAAGCTGTAGTTAATCCTTTCATAATATGAATAATGAGAGTAGCAAGTCACCTCCCCCTCCTACCCATCCATCTCCTTCCTAATTGTTGACTCTGGATCAGATAGGACTGAAGTCAAACCCTCTTTCAATAACTTAACATGTGTGGGACCTTAACCTCTGTTTGATTCACTTTCCTCATTCATTCAAGTTTTTCTTATTGATCCATATATTTTTTCCTTTCCATCTTCCCTAGTTAGATTCTACTCCTCCTTCTGATCTCAATGGAAGGGTCACTTCCATGGAGAAGACTTCTCTGACCTCCTTGACTAGGTCAAATATGCTTAATTTACACTCTCAGGGCCCAGGTAATTCTCACTTGTAGCACTTAACACAATAATAACTTTATATGTAGTTGTGTGATTATTTGTTGAACGTCTTCTTTCAGTCTAGAATATAAGCTCCATGAGGTTGGGGGTCCCCCTATAGCATAGTCCTTGGCAAAAAGTGGGCATTTGAGGAACAAATTCTAATACTGAGAGTAATGAAACTTATTTCTAGAGGGTTATAATGGCTGTCTTAGTTTGTCCCTGACCCAAAACAAGAATTTAGGTACAAGAAGTTTATTTGGTTGTTGACAGTGAAGGAGTGGGAGAGTGAGACAATGGAGGGAGTACAGCCAATGAAAGGTGAGTTTGAGTGGGTTACCAATGTGGGTACCTAGGGCTCAGTCCTCCTGGGGACTATCTGATAAACTGTGTGGAACACACTTTGGAATTTTCCATGTGAGGGATGATAAAGCTGGTTACTTAGTCACCAACTCCTCTGCTTCATTGTTTGAAGGTCACACCTGGAGCTTCACCTCTCAGAGACTGTTTAGTCTCCAGAGAACATCCTCAGGCAGAAGGTACAGAAGGCAGAGCTGTGTCTAAGGGAACTGCCTGCAGGTAACCCCAGGTGGGTGGGGCACCTTCAATGACCTTTGCAAAGGGAAAGCTCTCTGTGCAGTGCCAATGCGTAAAGCTATTTCCAGAAATTCTGCCCTCCTCTCCATCTCCCAGGGCTTCCCGGGCCCTGACAAGACTGGGCACAATTGCAGAGCTTATGTCAGGGCCTCAGAATACACCTGCTTTTACTATTGACCAAAGGCATCAGGACAGATGGATGGGTAGAGTGGTACCCTGAGTCCAAGTTCCACTCTACAACGGAGAAGCTCACCTTTCAGGCTGACCTTGGGGACAGTTGGGGAACACATGCAAGGTCATCTCAGTGTGAATTATCTGGAGAGTGGTAAGGGATTGATCCAACCTTTGCCTGTGATATGGTTACATAGCCCACAACAAAGACAAGACCTACTGTTTATCCAAAGTGCTCAGCACAGCCAGGTCCAAGCCCTGTACCCAGTAGGTATATAATAAATGCTTATTGAACAAACACTGAACCCACACCAACTGAGACCACGTCAGAAGCAGAGCCATCATGGAAAAAATACACCAATATTTTAAGAGGTTAGTGGCAATAGAAATGATTTGTGACCATAAAAAACCTATTTCTTTGAGAAGTGAGATGGGATGATTCTAATTCCCAGAATATAAAATTAAGGTTTCTTTATTTTCATGATGAGATGAGGATTTCTAGAACATGTGTGCTGTCAAATTTTAGCTGTGATTTAAAACACCTTTATCACAAATTCTGGCTGAGCATAGCCTTTTCAGAATGTAGAGAGCTGAATCAGGCTTCCCTCCCAAAGAGAAGAGTGGGGGGTGGGCAGCGGGAAAGAGAGAAGAGAGAGAGAGTTCTTTTTCCTAGTTGTGTACACGCCAATGCTGCATTTTCATAATCGTATGGACCATATGTAGCCTTCATTCATGGAGTGTATGCATTTCTCTTGACAACAAAGAGAGAAGGTTTGTCCTCTGGCTTGCTCTCTTTCCTTTGGGGTCCCTGTCATTTTACCGCTGTGTGTCCCTGCTTCCCTGCTCATCTCTTTTGGATGCTTTTCTGTCATAGTCTGTTAATCTGACCGTCGCTCCTGCTTCTCTTTCTCTGGCATCGTTTTGATCTCCTCTCATGTCTTTTGGCATCTGTCCTTCTGTGGTTTATTTGTCTCTACTTCTTCCTCTTTCCCTTTACTCCTCTTCCCCAGTTTCTCCTCTTCCTTCCTCTCCCCTGTTTTCCCTCCCTTCCCCCTCCTCTCTCTAAATCACACACACAGACGTAGACACACACATAATTTCTTAAAACAAACACACATTACATTTTATCACAAGGGAAGTGAAATACTTTCAATCTGTCTCCTTCTTAAAAAATATAAAACAAAACAAAGGAAAAGGGTATAAATGACCTTGCTTTCTCTTACTGTGGCCCTGGGGGAAGGTCTCTGAAGACCAGTTGTAAAAGTCCTCCTTGTTCCTTGCTTGGACTTGACTGGCCATTTCACTGTATAATTTTTTGAGCGCTCGCTACACTCCAGGCTCTGGGCCAAGCTGTCACAGGTCCCCAAGGAGGCTGCCCAGTGACCAGGGTCTGCCAGGGATGTCCTAGGAGGTGTCTCATGAGGGTGAGAATCCCCAAAAATGTAAGACTTCTTACCTCCACTCTGTTGTACAGAGTCACAGTGCAAATCAGAAGGGTCGGTTCAGGGCAAAAATGCTGAGTGAAAGGAATTGTTTCAAATCAGTGGTGTTACCTTTGCCTGCCACTCTTCATTCAAGTCCAAGTTCTGACACCTACTAGCAAGTGGCAAGCAAACTCCTTTACCCCTCGGCGCCTTGGTTTTCTCAACTGAAAAATGAAGATGAGACTTATGTTGAACGTTTGCTTTTAGAATTCGATGAGGCGGTGAATGTGAAGCACTCGGCACAGTGCTTACAGCTACGCCCCAGGTCCAATAAGGAAAATCATACTGTCCTGTCTACTGCGCACAGTGGTGGCAAGTGTTAAATGAAGTGACAGTGGAGAATGTGCTTTGAAAAAAGGGCCAGGCATTACATAATGTTTACTCTTGTTATTAAGAAGGTAATTTTAATAGCTAACATTTACTGAGCACTTAACAATAACACAATTAAAAAACCCTCGAGGTGGAGATCATCTCTCTTTTACAGATGAGGAAATGGAGGTGCAGAGGTTAAGTGATGACTGAGTCACACATAAAAGATAATAAACATCTATTAAGTGCTTTCCATGTGCTGTGCACCTACTAAAGGTCTTACATGCATTATCTTTTGTAATTTTCACAACTCCACGAGGCATTAGTATCTCCATTTTTTAAAAAAAATATATTTTATTGATTTTTTACAGAGAAGAAGGGAGAGGGATAGAGAGTTAGAAACATCGATGAGAGAGAAACATCGATCAGCTGCCTCCTGCACAACCCCTACTGGGGATGTGCCCGCAACCAAGGTACATGCCCTTGTCCGGAATCGAACCTGGGACCCTTTAGTCCGCAGGCCGACGCTCTATCCACTGAGCCAAACCAGTTCGGCAGTATCTCCATTTTTTAAAACGATGTGAAAACTGACGTTTAGGGAAGTTCAGTTATTTGCCCAAGCTCATGCAGCCAGGGGCAGGGTCTACCAGAGGCCGAAACTTGTTCTTGAAACTTCTTGCTGTTCCCTCAGCTCCTAGAGGGCAAAGTGGGGTTCAAGCCAAGGTCTTCTGGGCCTGTGTTCTATCCTTTGACACCATGTCTGTGGGGCCAGCAGGATGTGCTGGGTGGGGCTCATGGTATCCAAGGTGGTGGGCACCCTCGCCTCTGGGGCATGAAGTAGGGAATACAAGCAGCTCTCTTTCTTTCTTCCATTCATTCTACCCCCTATTCATTCCTCTGCCCCTTCCTTCCTTTTCTTCCTCTTCATATGCTTTCTCTTATTTCTTTCCCATTTCTTCTCCTCCTCCCTTCCTCTTCTTAAGCTCCTCTGACTCTCCCTGGACTTTTCCTCTCCCCTTTCTCTCTCCCTCCCATTTCTCCTCCTGATCTTCCATACCCCATTCTTACTCCTTCATTTCCTCTCCTATTTCCCCACCTCTTCCCCTCCTCCTCCACTAACTCCTCCTAAAGAGCAGAGCTGCCTGCTTGTTGCCATGGAAACACCTCAGGGGTGTTGCAGCCTTTCCTAGCTCTTAGCTGGCCTAGGACCAATAAGAGAGGTCTGATGGCATGGCCCCAGCATTTCCTTCCTCTCCTCGCCACAGAGACCCCAGGAACCCCTGCTCTCTCCAAAGTCCTGCTCTGTGGCCTCTGGACGTGCTGGGGCATTCAAGAGGAGGCTTGGGAGTGGGATTGGGCAGCAGTCACCTTCCTTCACTCACACCATCCACCCATCCTCCAAAAGCACCTTTGGGCACAATACAGAGAAGAAAGTCACCTCCAGAACCCATAAAGCTGATCTCTATACAGCTGACTGTGCCAGGCCCCAGCGAAGTATCAAATTGGGACCAAAAGCTCTATTTTCTGGGCACTTTGTCTTGGTGAAAGTAGTCCCAGCCAGAATTTAGGGGATCTATGCTTGGTGCCCGTTCTTGCTGGAGAACTGGGGGCTTCACTCCACACTTGTCACATGGAAATGCCCCATTTACCCCAGGAGCCTCCAGAACACTGTGGCAGCCAAACCACAGGGCTGCATGGACTCTTGCGGCATCTTGGGTGCATTCTCTGCAGCTGCTGGAGCCTCCCACCGTCTTTTCCCACCATGGAAGGGAAATTCAAAAGATCTTGGCCACTTTCCTTCTTCCTTCCTCACACCCTTGAGTCCTCTGTGGCTTCATTATTTTGATTTTAACTTAGAGAACATATTTAAATCACCAATTATGTGCAAAAATGCAGTAGGATGGTGTAAAGCCCATCTTTACAACCAAATGGGATTAGTATTTTGCAAAGCAGCAAGCTTGGATTATCCTCTCCTTTGCTTGGTCTATCCTCTCAACTCCTGGGACCGTGTCTGTATTAGCTAGCTTTTGCTGTGGCAACAACCTCCACTCCCTCCTGCCAAATCTCACTGGCTTACATGAGCAAATATTTATTTCCTGCTTACATTATGTGAGGGCTGGGTTCTTCTGGGCTCTGATGGGCGTGGCTCAGCTCCAGGGTTGTCCTCTTATTCTGGGATGACCCTGCCTGAAGGGGCAGCCCCCATCTGTGGCATGCTATTCTCGTGGCAGGGGGCAGAAGCTCATTCTAGAAAGAGGTAAACCAGAAAGTCCATTGAACGGTTCTTCTCAGATGTGGGGTAAGTCAGATCTGCTGGTAGACTAATGGGCAAAGCAAGTCACATGCTTTAGCCTTTAGTCAAAGGAGCAGGAAGTAGGGCTGCCTACAGGGAAGCATGACAAGGACAGGAAGGGAAGAGACAATTGTGAACAAAAATCTAGAAGCTACTACAATATCTAAATAATCCCAGGCTGGATTTAGCCCTTTTTCCAGGACTCTTCTCATTGACTTTTGAACTATTACTTGAAAGAACAAAAGTGTGTGCAAGTTCAGAGTCAGCCAGACCTGGAGTAAAATCTGAGTTTCTCTGTTAACTGTTATGTGACCTCAGGCTAGTTAGTTAACCTCTCTGAGCCTCAGTTTCTGTATCTGCCAAGTGGGGGTAATTACATGGATTTCACTTGGTTGTTATGGAGATTAAATGGGATTGTACAGTGGCTGGAACCTGGTAGGCACTCAGCAGTTCAAAGCTACTGCCATTATTACTAAAGGAAAGTGAATAAATTGTTTGTAACAAAATAAATAACTGAGATATAACCCAGATGTCTCTTGCTTTTCCTACTTGCCCAATATGGGTCGTGCTCCCTGGCCAGGTGATGTGAGTAAACAATAATGATGGCTAATGCTAACAGCTATATGGCACTAACTGTATGTGACATACTGTCTTAAGGGCTTTACATATACTCACTCAATCTTTACAAACCCAGGAAATAATTGCTACTATTACCCACATCTTTCAGGTCATAGAACTGAAGCACAGAGGCATATCACAAAAGACTACAAAGATGCCTTGTCCAAGGTCACATAACTGGTTAGTGGTAGAGCCAGGGCTTAACCCCAGGCAGCTCAGCTGAGGTTTCGTGCTCTTAACCATTGTGCTCTGCTGCTTCTCAGCTTAGTTAATGGCCAAAGGTGAGACAGGGGCAGTAAAAAGCTGTGTGACTGCATGCAATGCTGAGTCTAGTTTGTTGGACAGAAAGAAAATTTTATTATTAAAGTTTTTATTATGCAGTTTTTTTAAATTTATGACATTTGAGGAGTTCTTATTAACTTGGATTCAACATCCATCTATAATAATAAAAGCATAAAATGCTAATTAAACCGGAAGACCTTCTGGACTAAGCCAGGGCTGCTAGGAAAGCCCAGGTCCCAGGTGCCACAAGGAAGCTGGTGCTGGCAGCCGGGGGAAGGAAGGCCTACTTTTCGTGCATCGGGCCTCTAGTTAAAATATAAAATAAAGATGCTATTGGGGGCAAGAGCAAGATGCAGAATCTGTGGGTCAGGCTCTACTCAATCTGGATGGAGCAGGATTCTAGGTGGGAGGTGAGTTGGAGTTCCTGGAGCAGAGGGTGGTCCTTAGTTTTTCTTCGATTCAAAAGCCCTGGTCTTGCTCTCTAGCTAGAGCAGCTGCTCTTTGGAAGGCAGGTCTTTGAGATTCCAGTATCTGCATTACTGAATAATAAGTGATTATTCTGTCCACTTCTGCACACGGTCAGCAGGATGGAAACTTCCCCTGGGAAGCATCCTCGCTGCCCATTGGCATCCCAACAAAATCCATGGTGGCCTCAACATCCGCAGCCAAGGGGAGAACTGGTGACACTGTAGGTGATGCTACAGTCAATGAAGTTACTCATCACCTCCTCCCGTTATACCAAGAGCTGATGACCAATATACAGCCCCAGCCACTGATCATAAGAATGGCAGCAAACACCTGCCTGAGTCTTGGCCTTGAACTAAGGCCGGCCCACACTCCCATACTCCGTGGGACCTTTAACAAGGTGCTCTGGTCATCCCCGTCTTGTTAACAGCAAAGTTTTTAAAACCCGCTGGCATCAAGTCACTATTTGTTTCTTGCTTCTTGCTCTGCATCTTTAATTTACTCAGCTCTGACTTTTTTTACTTCAATTTCCAAACCCTACATTCACCTCTTAGATAGAAGGAATGTTTGGGCTTTATTTGATTTGGTTCATGGTCTGGTTTTGGAATCACCTTCTGAATCCAGCCCCAAGCATCAGTCTGCTTGGCCAGAGCCCCTGAGCTGGGCTTGGGGCCTTGCAGGTCAGACACTGTTCCACTCCACGTCAGGTACTCTCCCTGGATTTCACTGAGGTCTCCTCCATGGGACTGATAAACTGGACACAGGGCCTGAACTTCATGCCAATCAATGTAGTAACAGCAATAGCTCAAATTCATTCCTTTCAGAACCTGGACTCCCATCTTTGAGCTGTGAGGAGAGCACAGCTGTGCCCACTCCCACTCTCACCTTTGGGCTAGAAAGGGACTGTGTTGGAAGCAATCATTTACATGTTTTCTGGGGAAGGTATCTCTATTTGGTAGATTCAATTGTGAGGAGTACAGTCCATATCTGCTACTGCTCCACCACTTGTCCAGCCTGCAGGCCATTGGGAGCCCCTTGCCTACTAGTCAGTAGTAGGGCTTCAAATCATCGGTTGCCTTTACATCTGGTGCATCCAGTGCACGGGGGTATTTAGCTCCCTGGGTGCCTGGGTGCATCAGACTGCAGCCTCACTAGCTGCACCTTGAGTCTAACTGCTCCCTGTCCAGCTCCCTATTTCTGATTTTACCCTAGGGCTGTTGTTTAGGTGCCTTATGTCTCTATCATATGCACCTTATATCTCCTATATAAGACACACCATCTCTCTTACCTGCATATTGCATCTGCTGACTCACACACTTAGATGATGTGCTCAGATCCCTAACTTAGATGCTGGTCAGATGCCTGAAAATGCTGCCATCTAGAAACCCACTCAGCTCCCTGGTGTATGATATTACAGGAACCAGACAACATCTGACTACACCTGAATTTGATGGTTTTGGGGCTGCTAGCCTTTTCCTGCAGAGGCCAACTCTCTTGTTTTGGGTGGTCTCTCTAAGAAAAGCTTCATCACATTTTTCTCTCTCACACAGGTTTTTGGAATTTCTCCATGACCCTGCTATGACATATAGTTATATCTTCTCTTTAGATGGGGTCTTTTTTGGATGATTAAATTGTCAAATTTAACAAGAGTGAGACATCAAGTTTTACCCGTCAGGTTGGCAAAGATGAACATGATTGACAGCACTTGGAAAGGGTGTAGGGAAACAGGTACTCTCAGACAGCACTCATGGGGGTGTATGTTAGCGCTCCTCTTCCCTTTGTAGAAGGACAGTTTGAAAATATGTATCAAAATGTTCACCTCAATAGTGTTTCCTCTAAGAGTTTATCAAAGGGTTAATTGGAAAGAATTTGAAAACCACATATATAGGAGAATGCTCCTTTCAATGTTTCCGATAGCAGAAAAAGATATGGGATTGGTTAAATAATTTATGTGACAGTTATACAAAGCAATGGAGTGCAGCTGTTAAAGAGGTTGCTATAGAGCCACATGCACTGATATGGAGAGACATCCATACCATATTGCTGAGCAAAGAAGCAATTTACACAATAGCCTGTCTAAGATAATCCCAATAAGTGGATT
>NW_005360425.1:562511-585364 GCF_000412655.1 Myotis brandtii | reverse complement strand
TACTTTGCAGAGCTCTCAGTCTAGTGGGAATGGTAGACACATACAAAAAAAAAGATCATTATGGAATTGCATGGTATATAGGTCATCAGAGAAATACAAGCATCTAGGGGCCCCAGGAGTCCTTTCCAAACAGAGTGACAGTTTAGCTGGAAACTGAAGGAGGAGCAGAGGGGTTGGCAGGGGAAGATGCAGGGATCCAGGTTGAGGTGTCCAGTCAGTGGTGGGGTCCACGGGCCTCAAATCACAGCATGACCTGAGACTAGTGATTCTTGTGCTTACAGCCACAGAAGATACAGAAAACATCATTTAAATGAGGTCCACAGATGGGCCACTGGGCAAAAAGGTAGACTTGGATGGTAGCATTGAACTTTGGCCTTACGCCCATTGTCTGAGGCAGAGAGAGGCTTCACCTTCTCGAAGTGACTTTCTAAGTCCTCCTTCCCGAGCCTGCTCCGCTGTGCCCTACAGCAAAATGACACTTAGTCACACAATCCCTTCCATAGTTAAACTTGCACTTTATTAAAATTGCTCCGAATAACTCTGGGGGGAAAATTGTATCTGTCTCCATTCATCTTCAATGGCTTTTACACCTCACTCGACACAACTGTCTCCTTTGATTAAATCTCCATTAGGGCTCTGTTCCATATTCAGCAGCTCTATAAGCCAATTAACCCACCGTTCCATAGGTTAGGACAAAGAGCAGTGCTTCTTCAGGGAGAGAGAGAGAGAAGAGGGAGGGAAGGAGGGAGAAAGCGTGCGATAGGAAAGAAACATCCCCCCTGCTAAGGCTGCGGTTAATCAGTGTTTATCATCATGCTCTAATTTCTTCGCAGTTAATCTAAAGGAAACAGCAGGGATATCACCAGCAAGAGACAACGTCAGACCATCAGACCGTCAGGCTGGGGGAAGTCTGAGCTTGGCTGACCTGTTATGTAGATGGGATGCTGATTTCCTGAACTGAGGGGTGCTTGGGAGTGTTCACATACCTCTCAGTCCTTTCCCATTCTGGCTCAGCCAGAATTCCCAAGGGCACTCGCCCCCAGGCTCAGTACCCAGAGCCTGCCCAGGTCTGCATGTTAGAAACCCAACCTCCACCAGTGTAAGTCCAGACCCTACGCCATGGGTCTGGAGGTAGATGCCTGCCTGTGCACAAATCACCAAGTGACTGCCTGCCCATGAACTTCCCCCTTCATATCCCCTTCCTGGAGCAAAGATTAGGACTAGCTTCTATCTGGAGACTTGCTTAGCGCTCTAATCCTGTTGCAGGGCTGGAGTCTCTATAAGCCTCTGCTTCCTAGACTGGTTATCAGGGACCCTGTCTTCAACCTGGTTCTGCTAGTTCCATTCCCTAACAGCTGGATACAGTCCTGTCGGTGGGACACAGTTCTTCCCCAAGAGACAGCATCTATCCACATTTTGGTGTTGCCAGAAACTGGAGAATCCAACTGATTCTCAGTACCCCCTTGACTGCATAAACACCTCTTATAAGGGACCCTAAACATCTTAACACCCTGGGTCCATGGCTGGACTGGAGAAAGTGACCTTGAACAAAGATTTGAGATCTTGCACTGAGGCCAAATGTCCATTAAGATGAGGTGACTCAGAGTCAAAAGACAAAGGTAGGATTAGAGGTCAACCCCAGCCCAGGATGGGAGAACAAGCTGACTCAGACCCGAGTCTGTCCGGCAGCTTGGAAGGGATCCACCATCTGCCTACCTCGCATCAGGGATAATGGGATAAGAATCTACCCAGAAGGCTGTCCAACGCTCTCTGTCCTCCAGGAAGTGGCCTTGGAAAGATGCTTTCAGCTATTTTGTATAGAGGTGAGGTTGTAAGGGAGCCAAGGGCTTGAAGTGCTGGTTGTGGCACCTGTTTGACTCTCCCTGGCCTCCGCAAAGGGGCTAGGCGGAGGGGTGTGACAGGCATCTGAAGTCCTCTGACCCCATGCTGGGAGCCCACCACCTGCCTGAAGCTCAGAGAGGGGCTGTCTGCACTCCCAGGGTTACCCAGCCTTTTCTCTAGGACCCTCTTAATTCATACAAACTTGCCTGCAGAGGAGGGGCTCTGTTCCTGGGTGTCTGGTCACCTCTGCCCTGCCCCCAGGTTCCACGCCCCAGCATTGGGTCTATCCAGACACTGACTTTGTCTGCAGTTGAGGACTTGTGCATGACCCTATCCTTGGGGCTTGGGCATTTTTGTCCTTTTACTGGGACAGCACAGAGGAACCCCTCTTCCATTTCAGTGCCAGCTCTTCCCTCCTCTTGCAGACCTGATAAAATCTAGATATCACATCCCACCCCCCCCCACCCCCCGTGGTTCAGGTCAACATCCTCCTGGGACCCACTCAGTCGGCTGTGGCTGCTCATGAAGCCAATGAATTCAGGAGCTACTTTAGTAAATGGACAGCTTCTAGAATGAAGGAGGTGACTCTGTTCATGCTGAACCTTTGTGTTGGTTGGCTTTGCTGTCACTCGTTTGCTTTCCAGTTCTGCCCTGCTGCACACCAACTGTGTGATCTTGGGCAAGTTCATTCATCCCTTTGAGCCTCAGTATTCTCAGCCATACAATGGGAAGAACAAGGTTGTAATGTAATGAGGCTCCAATGAGATTGTATACATTATCTGGCACTCCTTAAGTGCTTGATAAATGATGGTCATTATGGCAGGGACGGCAGAAAGACTCAAAATCATTTTTATTATAGATGTTTGGGAGGACTAGGATGATCAGCCTAGAAAAGTTCAGAGGGAAGTGATGGGGATATTCAAATACTGGGACTGCGCTCAGCAGCAGGGATTAGAATCAGTGGAGTGCCTGGTCCAGTGGACAGGCAGAGAGGATCACTTTTCACCGCCCTCTCCTCTACACAACATCGTTTTCAGTAATAAACATAAAATGAAACAAATAATCACAATGATCACAAAGAAAAAGCAGACAGTGAAATTTTTCCTTTATTAAACTTTTTTTATATATATTCATACCAGTAACAAATTACAAACAAATACTACAGAAAAAAAGAAAAAAGTAATGAACTAATATTTTTATTATGTTGCTGTAGCTTTTGAGAAAAGGGAAAACATGCATCTACAATGTGTTACAGTAATAAATAATAACATTACCGTTTTATTTTCCCGATTGTTTAGTTTAAAAACAATTAACAATTAAAAGAGAAGGATGGATTTCAATATTAAGGATATGATTCTAATTCAATGCGGATGAATTAAAAATTACACTTAAAGAACAAAATATATTGCACTTTGCAGTTTTCACTGTTTTACAGTGTTAGATTTTAAATGCAAATGAAACCTCAAGTGGTCATATAGAATGTCATCATTGAAGTAACTCACTTTCTGTTTTTTTTTGTCTTTATTATTACTGTGCTTATTTCTAAAAATTGACCACTTAATGCGGGGATCTGAAGTACCGCAGGGGTTGGAGACATGAACTGAGCTTGAAGCAAGCTGGAATGAGTCCAAACCTTAAACATTTACTCTTGAAATCAGCGTGTGTAGCTGAGTTTGCCTGTGTCGGGAGCCAATTGTAAAACTGGGACGCCTCCAAATGAATGCCCAGAGAGAACCCAACATTTGTTAAAGGGTAAGTAATAAAAATATGCTAAATGGAAGCTTATTGCATATATATCATTATTATTAAAACTCAAGTAACTGTAACAATTGTTTAGAACTTGACCAACAAGAGCGTTTGTCAAAAAGGAGTATTTTACCACTTAACACTGTTTAGATTGCTGGTGAGTGGCGAATGGTGATAATAAAAGGCAGATCGACTTCTGGTGGGTTTTATGACTGGTTTTCCATTTTCTATAGAAAATGCTCCCTCTTACTGTCTGCACCTGGGGCGCCCTGCAGCCTCTCCTGCCGCCCCAAATGTGCTCTGATTAGAACGGGGCCCCATGAAAAGCAAAGCTCAATTTGGGCCCAGTATGAGGAAGAGTCTATAACTGTCAGCGCTCTCTGAGATGGAGTGGCCGCCTCAGGAGGCAGTAAATCTCCCATCACAAAAGGTGCTCAAGCATAACATGACCTTTAAGGTCCTTCCATCTTGGGGACTCAGTGACTCCATGAATTAGGAATAACAGAGCCCCCTCCAGCCCTTGGAAAGTTGGGGATTCAGCCGTGTCTGAGGCTTGTGTACAAGCCGTGTCCCCATGGGTACAACCCAAAACTCTAGAGTTGGCCCCACCCCTCCCCCACCCACAACCTTTGCTTTTGTCAATAACTGGTTGTGGTGCCTGTGGGTTTAGACCATACAAGTCCTGACTCTTGGTCAGAGAGAAGCTGGACAGGCCGAGTCTGCTGCAGGGCTGTGGTCAGGTGTGAGGACGGGCCTGGATGGAGCCTTCTCCCTGACTCTAGTTCTTCCCTCTGTAGGGAGCTCCTCCTCCCAGCCTCAGCCTCCAGAGGGCCAGTGTGTACCCTGCTGTTTGCACCTCGGGGGATAAAGCAATTTTGAAGAAGCAGCATCGACCCTAAATTCCTGTCATTCTTTAATCACCCTCTGGGAGACTCCCATTATCTCTCTTGTTCAAGGTACATTATTAATGGATTATGCTTTCAGCAGGTGAAGGTCAGTTTTTAATGCTTTTAATGATTCCAACCTGGATTTTCTTTTCAGAGATTGTGTTTTCAAGGCTCTGGCTGTGAATATCAGTGAACAGAGAATGGATCGCAACCAGGGGAGGCACCCAGTTGTGTCAGCCTCATCCTGGGGAAACATACCCATCCGTGCATTCACTCAGCCGGTGTTGGCTGACACCAGTCTGGGTCACATGCAGTGCTGGGCACTGGAAGTCAAGAGATGCAAAAGCCATATGTACAGTCAAGGCACCCACAGCCTGCAGGGGGAGTCAGATCTGTCAACAATGAAAAGACCACAGTGCAAATGGATAAATGCACTGCTGGAGGCATGGGAAAATGCCACAGGAACTCAGTGGGGTGGTTAAGTTGGCTTTATTCATTATAAAAAATGAAAATGATTCTCGATGGAATCTATGAAAGACACCAGGATATCTTTCAGAAGTCAAGGAAGATCTTGATTACCAAGTTCACAGGACAGAATGGCTCAATACAGGGAGTTCAAGGACTCCGCTGTAAAGAGCTGCAATTTATGGACCTTTTCCAGTGACCCCCACCCCACCCCAGGTCCATCTCACCCAGTCACCCCATCACTCAGCTAAAAATCCTAAGTCCCAGGGGAAGAAATCTGATGGGTCCAGGATGGCTCGGGTTTTCTCCCCTGTCTATTGGATCCATTCCCAGAGCAAGGACATCATTGTGAGCAAGGAGCCACCCAAGTGAAGAGAGAAAGTAGCAACTAATGCTTTTTGCAGAGAAGGCTCTTGGAAGCTCTACCATTAGCCTTACACCTTGAAGGGTGGGTCCAGGCAAAAGGAATAGTATGTGCAAAGTCCTGGAAGAGTTAAAGATCATGGCAGACATGGAGAACTTTGCATACCCCTATATTAGAGGGGCTACCACCACACAGTGCTTAAGAAGAGTGTGGACTCTGAGGTCAAACTGCCTGGGTTTGGATTCTGTCTCAACCACTTACCACCTTTAAAACATTGGGTTAGTTGCTCAGCCCTTTGTGCCTCAGTTTTATCAACTGTGAAAAGGGATGGCAAGAGGAGATGGTGGTGGAGAGTGAATGAATGAATCCATGTGACGGCTGTGGGTCAGGGCCTGGTACATAGTAAGTGTTTGTTAAATGTTAGTGGCTGTGATCATGGATGGAACATGAAGTGGGAGAGAAGGAGGATGGGAGTAGAGAAGGTCAGCTAATGGTTAGGACTTGGTCTCTGTAGGCAGTGGTCTCCAAAGCTACCAGGTGTCCACTGAGGTGTGGGAGAAAATAACAGGACCTTTCTTTATTTTTAGTTTTCATTTTGAAAATGAAATTAAGAAATTAAGCTTAACTAGTATTTAATAAATGGAGTGACCTTGTTACCCTCACTTATTCATTCATCAGACTGTGCATGTCTCCAGGGTGTATGAGGTCTCCCGAAGAAGGAGTACCCCCAGGTTGAAGGCTGCAAAGGCAATCCCCCCATTCACCTTCAGCTTTATGAACCATGGAGCAGTTAACATGGGTGGCAGAGTATTGTATTTTAAGTGGTGGAATCTTTCAATATTTTTTAATGAGAAGGGGAGTAATGCTATGCCACCCAGAAGGTCTCATGCTAGCTCATTGATCCTAACAATGAGAAATATAATTTTCTTCTACAAAAAGACAAGTTTCCCAAATTTGCTGACCTCTCCAGCGACGACAGGTAGCTGTTGCTATTAGATTTTTTCAAAAAGTAATCACCTGTAATCTGCCCTTTCGAGGTTAAGGTGATCTTTTTAACAATGAACAATAAAGAAATTGGTTTTGAAAGAGGTTTACCTGGAAGAAAGAACATTTAAAATGGAGGTGTGAAGTGTTTTCACCATCATGTGATAGTATTGCCTAAAATATTGTCAGTGTGTTGCTACAAAACTGTCAGACCTGCACTCTTTACAAAGTTAGGACAGAATGTTCTAAAGTGTTTAAGAAAATCTTCCCAAAAAAGTATTGGTGAGGCCTTTGAACCCATTTTTTCAAAATATAAAAAAGCCACATCTTCTGATTTGTTTGCAAAAATAGCTGATTGACATGTGGAATATAGAAATCTGGCCAGATGCCCACAACATTTTCTGTATAATTTGTAGGTAGGACTGGAAATTCAGTCTAACATGTAGAAAGTGCAGCCAATAATGTACTTCTTCCCCTTTTGATCTCCATGTCTGTGGAACACCTTTCTTTCAACCTATCAAGTCATTAAAACCTATCAAGTACAAAATAAACATCCTCTCAACTTGACATTAAAATGCTTCTATCAAAACGTGCTTAACTAAGAATGTTAAAGTAATGAAGCTGAACTAAGAATGCTAAGAGTAATGAACAATGACATCGTTTTCATTATTTTATTTAGTACAAAATTTTTATCTATAAAATATATTTTATAATTCCCAACTTTACATATTTTATCTTTGAACATTTTTCACTTGTACAAAATATCCACAATACATCAGCACCTTATAGGTATAGAATTTATAAACAAACAAATAAATAAATTTATGGTGAAGTTGTATTCTCAAAAATTTTTTACTGGTGGGGTATTGATCATGAAATTTGGGAACTTCTTTAGGCCATGGGGGCATCTTAAGGGAAATTAACATATGAGGGTGACATGGACATGTTGGTGTTTTCAGAGAGCTGAGTTTGGCAGCAGGGTGGTGAATGACTAGAATCAGAAAGACCAAGGAGAAGGCTGTTTTGATACTTCTGGTGCAAGATGATGAAGGCCAGATGAAGGCTGAGAAAGTGGGAAAGGAGAAGGACCACATTTGTACCAGCTCTTCCCCATCAGCTCTGCCTGACTAAGTCAAACACATTATATTCATCCGTTAAATTGCAGTGTCTGTCAACCACTCTAGGAAGCCTTCCTTGAATTCCCGGGACTGGCTTGGGTGCCTGCCTCTCTCTGTGCCCACAAAACTTGTCCATTTTTATCTTCAGCCAAAGATATGTTCACTGATTTTTTTTTATATTTTATTGATTTTTTACAGAGAGGAAGGGAGAGGGATAGTTAGAAACATCGATGAGAGAGAAACATCGATCAGCTGCCTCCTTCACTCCCTACTGGGGATGTGCCCGCAACCAAGGTACATGCCCTTGACTGGAATCGAACCTGGGACCCTTGAGTCCCCAGGCCGACACTCTATCCACTGAGCCAAACCGGTCAGGGATGTTCATTGATTTTTAGAGAGAGAGAGAGAGAGAGAGAGAGAGATACACAGAGAAACATGGATGTGAGAGAAACATCGACCCGTTGCCTCCTGCATGCCCCCTGACCAGGGATCAAACGGGCAACCTAGGTATGTACCCTGACTGGAGTTATCATAACCCTATAGCGTTCAGAGAGAACCCCTTGATGGGAGGCAAAAAGTACACACTGTGGGCCTGAGGTAAGACACTCTTAAGTTGCCCTGTGTAAAGCTGGATAGGGTTCAATGAGGTTATCAAGACAAATATGATCTCCTCTAGAGGCAGAAATGCAGTGACCCACTGACTCTCTTGCTGTGACAGACAGCAGGAGAGTCAACATAGTCCTCGCACAAGTGGGTATGAATTGGTGTCCTTCCCATGTAAGATAAACTGCTTTTTATCATCCTCCCTGATAAATATCTGGAATAATTCATTTGACAAACTAGTAATCATATATAAATGCCAGATAATGCGTCGATCTGTTCAGTAAAGATACCATATGGCAGCTGTGATTGGGGCAGCCACTTGCTTAAGTTCATGGTAGCTTACTTTCATCTGCCATGACGCATTTTATGAGCCATAAAGTAGAATTGCAGAGGGGAACACCTTCAAGCCTTTTTTGGTGGCACTGATCTCTACAATTCCTTCAAGGACACAGGACGGCACTTGATTTACTATTGTAACTGGGGGAATGAAGTAGACATTTTAGGGGCTTCCACTTTGTCCTTCTTGCCTAAATGGTAGTTTACAGGCCAGAGGACCAATGTGGGGATATTTTAGCTGCTAAGTGTATCTATTCCAATTATACGCTTGGGGATGGGGGAAGTAACTACGTGATGGGTCCAGGATCCAGGACCCATTGAATCTCCTATGAGAGAGACTTAGATCAGAATTCCATTGATCACCTGCCTTCTAATGTTCCCCACTTTACCTGGAGGCCATAGTAGTGGTTCAGATCATGTATTAGTGCACCCTCCCGTCTCCACACTCAAACAGTCATTTGAAGATCTCCATATTTCCCTTTTCCTCAGTGCACACCTTCCTGACAAATAACCGTAAGTCCTTTGAGAAAGGATCAGGGATATATTTTCTCTATATATGTTCAAAAGCACTGCACTGTCCTTCCTCAAGGGGACCCAGCCTCTCCTTTAATTAATAGGTCCTGACTCCATCAACTAACTTAGATCTGGAAATGGAGTTAGAAACTCGAGTTTTTCCGTGGCAGTGGCTAATATCAGCTTTCTACTCATAAGGCATACATTAGTTGTCTGTCCATCTATCTTGCCCCTTAAAAACACTTTGATCTATTAGGCATCAGCACAGGTCCCCATGGGTCAAGTCACACTAATTGCCATTCTAACCTTGCTGCCCATAATGGAATTACATTTATCTTGCCTCTGATGGTTAAGTGTTGAGACCTGGCCTCTGATATACTGGGATCTCATCAGCCTCATTGATTCTAGGGATCCAAGTTCCATGACATTGTCTCTCACTGTTCACCCAGGCCTCAAGAGGAAAGCCACAGTGTCTCTAAGATGCTACCCTCACCCCATGCATTCCTTATCGCTCTACTAGAAAGGGTGCCCATTGGCCCACACTGGGGCTAGTGGTAGGTTCTTATTTGTCACATCATACAGGGAAGCTGTGGTGTGTGTGTGTGTGTGTGTGTGTGTACATGTGCATGTGGTGGAGAGGCGAGAGCAGATGCGGAGGTCTTTAAAGGTGCTTTTGCCATGTGTCTGAAAGCCCAACCAAAAGGCGACCTACAGAGGGATGCTCATTAAGGGAGTTTCATCTCCTAGTAACGGGATCACTCCATTGAAGTCATTCAGCCAGCACAGGGAGGACCAGTCCATGTCTGCTGTTGCTGCAGCAGCAGCTGCTTTCAGAAGCTGAGTGATACTTCAGCAGTTTTCCTCCTGCCCAAAGCAATTAATGGTAGTTGGGAATAGAACCTGGCAGAGGAGAACAGACAGAAGGTGGTCAGATGACACTGAGTGCTGTTCTCAGAGGGTCTCTGGTAAGTCACGAGGCCCATCTCCCTGCCTCCAACCATGCAGATATTCCAGGAGGGCAGTGGACTCCTGTTATGTGCCAGATATACTAGTAATGCTGTGTTGGTGGTGGGAGAAATGGGGAGGGTGTGATTGAAGAACAAGACGCTGCCTGATGGGGGAGGAGCATGGGGGTGGGTGATGGCAGCAGGTATAACCTGTCTAGGGAGCCCTTAGATAGGGGTGGGGTCCGGGCATCTCTAGGCGAGCATGGGGGGCTGGCACAGGAAGAAGAAATGCTTTTGAAAAGAGGTGATAGATGCTGGTTGGGAAGCAGGGGTGGGCAGTGTGGCGGTCAGTCTGAGCGGACAACAATTTTTCCTGTTCCCCTCGCTTCAAGATGACAATCTTGAAACATGGCCTGACACATTGGTTGGTCAGCTTGAGTGCTTTTATTTCTTATTCCCAATCAACAATTGTACCACTTTTATTAGCAATCAGTGTTCTGACAGCAGTGCTGGCAGCCAGAGGCCCAGCGGTGAGTGGGAGGGGTCAGCTCTCTCAGAGCCAATTGGCTGAGGGGAAGGGAGGAGGAGGCAGAATGATAAGGAACATTATTCCATTCCAGGAGGCTGGAGAGAGCCAAGGCCTGTGGGACTGCTGGGTTGGGGGGCTGGATCGGGGCCTGGTGAGTGGGGGTGGGGTGGAGGGACTACAGCAGTTCTGAGTCTCAGTGGGGATTCAGTTTCCCCCACTGAGATCCTGCAGCAGGATGATGTTTCTAGAATGATTCCTTGTTCTCTTTCCCCAGGATGGATGAAGAAAAATGGATTCATTCTGATCAGAGGCAACAAAATCCTGTTCATGTTATTGGAAATGAAAAAGCCTTCAGGAGTGTGGGGCCCAGATTGTGGCCTAAATCCTAAATGGGTCTGCTAGCTTATTTTGTGGGCATAAATGGATCCCTAATTCTGGTTATAGCTCCAAAATGACCGCTTGGGCCTGAGCAGAAATTCCAGTTTCTATTTTGCTGTAGAGCTGTTTAAAGAATGAAGTTGGGGTCAGGTCCCTCTCTGTCTGAACCCTGGCTTTGCCCCTCACTCGCTGAGTGGCCTTGCTAAAATAACAACCTCTCTCAGCCTCAGCCTCAGTCTCTTTATTAGGGGACCAGGAGATTAAATGAGACCCAGGGGCAAGCTGGAGAGGAGCCCTGTACATCCATGCTCCAAGGACCACTTTCTGGTGATGTGACATCGGGCTAGTCACTAAGTCACTTAATCTCTGGGCCTTTGTTTTCTCATCTGTAAAATGGGGCTGACAATAGCAGTACCTCCCTCCTAGAATCCTTGTATGGGCCAAACGTCCATGAAGCACTTAGAATAGCAGCCATCTTGCAGTAAGCTCTGAGGTTAGCCAATGAGTAATCTCCTAACATCATGCCTGGTATAGAGGATATATATTGGGTGCTGTCTGAATATTATTACCTAGGCTTGGCATCAAAAGGGAGAGGCCAATTTTCTTCATTGTAATGTTCTAGTGGCAAAAAAAGTAAAATTTGGCTGGCCCTGCCCCAGAGCCTAACATCACTGACTGTTAGAAGGGTGTGTGTGTGTGTGTGTGTGTGTGTGTGTGTGTGTGTGTGTTTAGAAATACAGATTCTCAGGTTCCACAGCAGATCTATTGAGTCAGAATCTGAATTTTCACAAGATTCCCCTGTGGTTGCTCAGACTAATCTTGTGAGGCACTGAACTGGAGGGTCTCGGAGGGAAGGCTCAGACACGGCAGTTTCAGCACCCGCTATGAGGGGGTGCCCTTCTATGAGCTCCCATGCACCTTCCATGCAGATCTATCCCATCCATCGTCCTGCCTGTGTACTTGGCTGTCTCCCCGAAGAGCCTGTGGACAACTTGGGGACAAATGGGTCTCGGTCACCACTGGAGATGGGAGAATGTGGAGGAGAAGTCCACTGCCTTTGGAGCCAGATTGCAGCCCCAGTTCCAACTCTGCCACTTCCTAGATGCGTGACCTTGGGTGAGTTGTTTTATTTCTTGATGCCTCGGTTTCTTAATGCATGAAAAGTGAAAAAAATGCTAGTTTCTGTCTCTCAGGGTTGTTGCTAAGATTAAAGGATTAAATGAGTGTCAGGCATGTGGTCGGCATTCAATTAGAGCAACTTCCGTTGTTGTCATGGTATCCCTAGTACCGAGAGCCCAGGGGCAGGCACACAGTAGACACTCAATAAACATTTATGGAAGGAACAAATGATCTCAAGTGGGTGCACATTAATGTGTTTCACACCCTTGACCTTGGCAAAGCTAAGATATTGGGCACTGAACTTTGCGTCTGTTGTGACTTGAATTCCTTTGGGAAGATGAGCGATTGGGAGCTGGCTCCCAGTGGCCTCTAAAAAATAACCTGCTGAATGTGCATCTGGGCTAGGTCAAGAGAGAAATAGAATTTAAAAAAATATAGTGATTATGGTTGAAAAAGACAGCCCTTTCTTTAGAGCCTAGTAAGTACGATCCAGGAAAAACAAATGGTTCTCATTTATATTTAAGGAGAAAGCAGGGGGCACAGTTTTGACCCAGCTTGAAAGTGTCCTCTTGCTCTTGAACATGATATTGTGCTTTCAAAAATTTGTCCTTTTTCACCCAAAATGAGAGGATCTCCATATTAAGTCCTTGCCTTCTATTTTTACTTCCTCTTCTTGAGGTGACTGAAAACACTGATTTTGTGCTGTCCCAGGGGGGGGGGGGGAGCACCCCCTCAAGGCGTCTATGCCCTTGAATCGTCCTTGCAAGCTCAGACCCCTATGTTCCTCCTAACTTAGACAATGGTTCCCCTCAACCTGGTTTTCCCAAGTACTTTGAGCTGAGATTTCTTGCTGTGTCCTCTACCTGGTTGTGAGAAGTTTGAAGATAATTATTCTACCTTATTCAGCACCATGCTCCCAGAGCCCTGGATGGGGCCTGACACATAGTAGGCATCAGTAAGTGTTGTTGTGAGTTGAATTTTAGCAAGGATCTGTAGCCCCCGAGGAGAGGGGATAGGTCTTAGAAACCACCGTGGGCTACATTGAGGGTCAGGAACATGAACATGGGATTCCAGAGCATCAACAATAAGAGTTACCAATTCATGAGAGCCTCCTTGTGCCAGCCTCTGAGCTGGGCCCATGACTAGCACTACCCCTCATCCCCAGTTTACGTATGAGGAAACTGAAGCCTCTAAAAAGTTGAGTAGCTTGCTCCAGGTCAAACAACTCAAAACATGGCGGAGTCAAAGGAATGAGTGTTTTTCCCCCATTTCCCTCATTTACTCCACTAACGGTAGTACTTAAACTGTAGACTAGAAATTAAAAGCGAGGAAACCTGACTTGAGAGGGCAGAATCCCTGGGTTTGAATGTCTGAGGTGGCCATAAGTAGAGGAGCAGCCTTATAGAGCTCCAGAAATTGGGAGGAACTCTGCGCAGTAGATGTGAACTCACCGGGAGAAACATCCAATAATGAAAGTGGGTCCACAATGAACTTAATGGGTGTTACTGAATAACTTTAAAGAGTTGTGTTCCAGGGAACTCTAGACTGATCATATCTCTGAAAAAAAAATGTATGGGGGAGGTGGAAATTCTGATATCAAACAGTTTGTGAAGCAGCATCTAACGTTCCCTCTTGACAATTCACAACACGCATTAGACTTCTCTATCCTGCAGGAGAAATAATTGTTTGACTTTCTTGAACCCAGTGTTTTTCATGTTTATTGGACTAATGGACTTTTTTTTTCAAGTAACATTTTATTAAAAATATTCCATGGAACTACTCTCCCATTGAACATGTTTGCGGGGGTGGGGTGGGGGGGGACTCAGCTGTAAAAGGCTGGCCTGGAATATGCTCTCTGTGTTCTTCTTGCCCTGTGGTTGCGTGAGTATGCATAGAACCCAGTGACAGAAAAGCGCCACTAAGACAATTTGTAATGATTTCATAAATTGGGCAAATAACCTCACCTGAATGGCTGAGGTGATAAGCTCACCAGAGGAGAAGATGCCAGAGGAAAAGCTGTGTGCCTGGTGGCATGTGGGCACTGCTGTGCCTCCCAGCAAGGTGGGCTGATAGTGATGTTTCCTTTGGGTGTTTGAATTTTTTTCATTCCACCTTTATGTCTTAAGCCATAGATAAAATTCACATCCACATTTCATTTGAGATAAACTTAATATAATAATACAAAAAGATTAATTCTTTGGGGGGAAATGGAAAAATGGCCTCAGCTTAAAGAGAAGTCAACACTCAAGACTTATACATGGGAGTTTCTTCTGCACCACACTCCACACTGACATGCGAGCATGTGTGCCATGCTCTTTAGCACATACAAACCTATGCATGTGTCACAACATGCTCTCACTGACATACCCGCAAGTGTGACTGATAGAGGTCCACTTTCAATGCCCCTCACCTCTAAGCCCAGCCCACTTTTTATGACTCACTGCAGTCTTTTCTCTCTGAAGTCTTTCTTGACCACCTACATATCACTAACTCTTCTATGATCATCTTGGTGAGTGTAGCAGTGAGGGAGGACCTGACTCAGAGTGTCATCAGGGTTGGGGAGTGGCTTCTGGCTGGGGAGCAGGCAGTGTGGTCCTCAGTGCCTCCTCTATGCTCCCAGCTGAGGTCAGCAGAAAGGAGCCCATGGTCTTGGATGCAGGGTAGAGCCTGGGCAAGCACAGCCTGGGATTAGCAGTTATCACCTCCAACCCCACACCCTCTCAGAGAGCCACTGGGTTCCCTCCAGACTAAAGGTACTTTGTCCTTTGGTAAGTGGCAGCCTGGTCCTGGTGACATGACCAGTTCTGGTAAAGCTCATCTGATAGTTCCCGTGAAAAGGGAAATGGCTTATTGAGTCACTTCACTGAACTCATTCACAGGGTGAGCAGGTGAGGGGCCTGAGATGGAGCTTATTTAAGAAAGCAGCCATCAGCCTAATCTTTATACAACTAGTATTGAATACCCATGCAGATAGCGTGCTGTCTCCTATTATACACACCATCATCACAGCCACCGTCTCACTCTCCCCATCACTTATCGACACATGTCCTCAAGCTTACTGTGCGCCATCAATCTAACTCAGCATCAAGGCTTCTGCTGCTCAGGGGCTGCTGAAAGACACTGAATGGATCTTAACAATCTTAGTTTTTACAGTACCCAGCAGAGCGCCTGACCCTGAGTTTTCAGTAAAGGTTGGATGGATGGGTAGGTGAGTGAGTGAAGAAATGAGGTACTCCCTGCCCCTCAGCCTCTCCCTGCTGGTCCCAGGCCACCTCAGCTGCAGACACTGAAACCTCCAGCATACATGTTCCACCTCCTGACTCGGCCAGGCTGTGTGGAGAAACCCAGTTCCACCCACAATGGTGTCTGGGTTGGCCTCTGCTGCTCCAGAGCAATTATCTGGAAGAGGAAGGAGTGGCTGGTCCTGAGTCCCCCTGAATCCTGAGGTGCTACTCCCCTCCTTACCCACTGTACCTCCTTCCCCTAGCTAAGCCCTTTCTGTATGATTGTATGCCTGCCTCTGTTTCTTAACTGTCCACCAGTTCTCTGCATGGACTGGAGCTTGCCTTGAGTTCTCACCTACGTTTCTAGGACCCTACCACCCTGCTTGGCTCTTTCCAGCTCCCCCTCTCAGGGGCTGAGCCCTACTCCCTGTAATTCCAGCTGCTGGCTGGCTGAACCCGAGGTGCCTGCCCTTCCTCTCTGTTCACATTGGATCAGTCATTTAAGAGAGGCTTGGAGAGTTCACACTACATTGGGGCTGATTCCAGTCACCCACGAAGCCATCTTATCTACCAATAGTAAATTGCTACCTCCACTTATGAAGAAGATATGATAAACCCAGAAGACAGAAAGAAAATGTCTCAACAGCCTCAGGACTTCATTATCCTGAGATGTCCTTAAGACACACCAGACATGTGGTGGGAAACAGTAAAAGCCTGCATGACCCATTGTTGGCAAATGAGGCCTATAGTCAAGAATAGACCCTCCTTTCTAGAACTTCTCTAGTGGAAAGCAGAGAGGAATAAGGTGGGAACTTTCATTAAAAACAGATGAAAGAGTGTTCTTTGTGTGAGGAAGCTTGGGCCTGTCTGGAGACTGAAGGTCAGGATTCAGAGGAAAGGGGCATGTTAAGACACATGAATGTGGTAACCTCAAAGGGTGGGCCCCAGGAGCACATGCTAGAGGCCAGCCCTGGAGAGGGGAAGGGAGGGCAGGCCAGCACTCTCATAAGAGCCCAATTTATGGAGGGGTCACTATGCCCCAGCCACCATGCTGAGAACTTCACATGGATTCTGTCCTTTCCCACTTCAGACAGGCTGTCATGCCCTCACTTTCCAAAGGAAAACTCCGAAGATCAAGAAGGTTAAGTGATTTCCTCAGGGTCCCAGAGCTAAATGACACAGCCAGGACTTCAGAGTCCACGCTCCCAACACTGCTTTATATTTGTTTACATGGTGTGCTACAAACATAAAAAGAATAAGCATCTTATTACTCAGTACACACTCTGTACTAGACACTGTTTTCTAAATGCTAACTCCTCATTTACTCCTCAGCAGTGCAATGAGTGGAAGATGCTACTGCTGTTCCCTTTTGCACATGAAGTGAATCACCTAAGGTCACACAGCGAGTAAGAGGCAGAGCCCACTCTTGGCCCTGATGGGCTGACTTCAGAGCCCAACACTTGACCCATGCTCCACTCCCCTCCTTTTCTTTGAAAAGAGAGCATGATGTGAAGATGGGAGCAGAGATAGAGAGTTTTTATCTAGTGGTTTTAATATTTCCTTGAAGACAAAAGTGAGAGAATCTGTGGGAGATGAGTGTGGGTTTAGGGAGGTAGACTGGGGGGATTGGAAGTGATAAGACTTCCGGAGAAGAGAAGAGATATGGATATCCCACCCCAGGGAGTGTGATCAGAGCTAAGGGACAAAACCAAGAGTGGGCAGTGAGGCAGACCCAGTTAAAATTGTTCTATCACAGCTTAAAGTTCCCGTCAAAGTCCTCAGTGGAGAGCTCAAGGGAGATGACACTCCTTTGCCTGAGCTGGGTGCCCAAGGCTGGAGCTCATGTGGTCCTGAGTCTCAGATCTCATGTTAGCTTTGAGAGGATCTGATGGGTAAAAGAGGCTCCACACTGAGAAGAGACCTGTCATGGACTGAATGTTCATATGTTGAAGTCCTACTTCCCAATGTGATGGTATTTGGAGGTGGGACCTTTGGGAGGTAAATAAGTCATGAGGAGTAAGCCCTCATGAGTGGGATTAGTGCACTTATAAGAAGTGATGTGAGACAGATGATCCTCTCACCATGTAGAATACAATGAGAAGTCAGCAGTCTGCAAGTCAGGAAGAGGGTGCTCACAAAAAACCAGCCATCATGGCACATTGGTTGTGGGCTTCCAATCTCCAGAGTGTAAAAAATAAATAATCATTATTTAAGCCACCAGGTCTATGCTATTTGTTAAAGCAGCCTGAGCTAAGACAAGACCCCATGGAATACAATAAGCTGTTAGTTCAAGGGAGAGACACCCAAGAATGTACTCTTGGGTTCATTAATGGTGGAGCAACTGAAGGGGTGTTTATCTTGGCACAGTTGACCATCATCATGTCCAATGTCAGGGAACCACCTGGGCACAGGCTTCCAGGAATTTCAAAACTGAATGCTTGGTGTGCTGAGCATGAGGAATTCATGGTCTTCAAACTCTTAAGATCAAGAACTGACCCTTCACAAGCGGCTCTTGTAAGTAAGGCCCAGAATTAGTCAGATGACCACAGAACCTCCTCTCACACAGTACCCTCTCTTCCTGTCTTGGCTCTTTCTCCAGAAGTTGATCCCTGGACCCTGGCTTTGACTGGTGAACCTCTTGTTCTCTCTCTCTCTCTCTCCCTGATGATTTCCTCTCATTGGCCTTGGTGGCTCCATGACCCTGATTCTGGAATCATGAACTGAACTTGCTTCAGAATTGACCACTTCTAGGCCTGGGCCTCAACCTTCCATGCCAGGGCTCTGCATATTCTTTGTACTTAAAACTCACTTCCATCAGTGTCCAGTGTCCAAAGAGACAACAAGCTTTAGGGGCTCTAAGAGGGGCTCAGGTGAAGTTCGATCCAATAAGATGCAGCTTGTTGGATATGCTCTGTGGATAGATGTAGACAGATGTGAGGACAGCAACCTTTCTTTCATAGCTGTCCTCTAAGGTTAGAACCTTAGGCTCTTGCCAGCTGGAAGAAGAGCAGAGCTCAGCCACATCCTTGAAAGGAATCTCAGGTGTGATGGCCAGAGGAAGCTGTGCTCAGGGATGTGTCTGGAGAGCTCGAGGACTCATTAAACATCATCTTGCTCTGATAAGTTGTTAGTTAAAAGTTTACCTGGAAGGGTTTTTATTGCACTCCACTGAGAATTCCTACCTCCTGCTAGGAGTGCATACTGGGAAGGAAGAATTTTATAGATGGTATAAGTGGCTAAACATTCTAAGCAGTAGTTATTCAAGTCTTACATAATTGTGTTCTTTGGACCTGTAGAAATCCAACCTTGTGCTGACTGGGTGGTGATCACAGGAATAATGGTTGGGTAATAAACAAACATTGTGATGATGATATTAACAGTAATAAGAATAGTTGCAGTAATTATGAAGTATCTATATGCCAGGCACTCTGTTTAACACATGCAGTAGTTTGAATAATGGTTCCCCCAAATATCCAGTTCTTAATTCCTGGAACCTGTGAATGTCACCTTGTATGGCAAAAGAGACTTTGCTGATGTGACTAAGTGAAGGATCTTGAAATGGGGAGATGATCCTGGATTGTCTGGGTGAGCCTTAAGTGTGATCACAAGTGTAGGAAGGCAGGAGATTTGGCACAGATGAGGGGAAGGAAATGTGACAACCGAAGCAGAGATTAGAGTGATGTGGCCACAAGCCAAGGAATGCCAGCTGCCACCTAAAGCTGGAAAAGGTAAGGAATGGATTCTTTTCTGTGGCCTCCATGAGGAACCAGCCCTGCTGATACCTTGATTTTAGCCTTGTTTAAGGCTTCTGGCCTCCAGGACTGTGAGAGAATAAATCTCTGTTGTTTTCAGTTTGGGGATAGTTACAGCAGCCATAGGAAACAAATTCAGCACCTTAACTCATTCAATCCTTATCCATCCAATGAAGTGGGTACTATTATGATCTCTATTTTTAGATGACAAAACTGTGGCTCAGAGGAGGTGAGTGATTTGCTCAAGGTCACAGAGCTAGCAAATAGAACAGTAGGCAGCCAAACTCAAGTCCATCTGTTGAGCTCAGGTTCTTTACCACAGGTCTATATGCCTTGCAGCTACAATTCAGTATTGGCCACCACAGGTGGCAAGAAAATTGTGTGCTTTCTGTGAGGCTGGGCGATGGAGTCACGACTGAGGCTACTTAGTGGAGGGTCCATGAGCATGGTCACTGTCATGAGAGAAGCCCAGAGGGCAAGGAGGAGCAATTAGAGGTGTCCTAACTAAGATGGTGCAAGGGAGCATGGACAAGTGGGTGGGAGTTAGGTTGTGGGGTAGATGTAGTGGGAGTTCCGTGAGGGGGAAGCAGAGGTAGTTGGGGTGCCAGGTAGAGTATGGCCAGCAGGGAGAGGTGCTGCTAATGTGGAGTTTGAAAGCATTAGAATATCAGTGGCCATCTCTGTTATGACTGAGCCAGTGTTAAAGGCATTGTTCCCAGGGTGGGCTCCCAGGGGGTGGGTGTGCATGTGACTGCATCCCCTTCAGCCAGACAGGCGTTATGACTGAGCCAGTGTTAAAGGCATTGTTCCCAGGGCGAGCCCACCCTGGGAGGGGGTGGGTGTGCATGTGACTGCATCCCCTTCAGTGCTTCTCATCCAGAGGGGCCATTGCCCAGCCCCTGCCTGAGGAAGAAAGGAGACACTGGGTTCAAGACCTTGGAAAAGGGATTGAGGCTAGGGCTCTAGTGGCAAGGGAACTGAGGTGCTGGGCCAGCAAAGCAAGGCTGGAGCCCAACTGCTTGGGCTGAACCCACTCTGTCGGAGCTGGGAAAGGTGTGACTCAATGGGCAGGCTGATGCCCAGGGCTCATCTCAGGCCACCAGACTCCCATAACCCTGGGCTAGGTTCAGCAGCAATCTCAGCCTGCCAGGGAGGGGCTGGAGCTGAGGTTCTTTGTGAGTTCCCAGCTGAACTCAGCACCAGCTCATAGAAGGCTGCCACAATGGAATGGGCAGGAGAAGGCTGGGGAGAGGCTGGCTGGCAGCAGAGTGCCCTCAGAACAAACTCCTGGGTGTGTCTATTCAGGGAAGTCCAGGGCACTGATTCCCAAAGTGTGGTCCCCAGACCAGCATCAACATCACTTGGGAATCTGTTGCAAATGTCACTTCTTGGTCCCCACCCCACACCTACGGGATCAAAAATACTGGCCTAGGGGCCCAGCAACCTGTTTTAACAAGCCCTTCAGGTGATTCTGGTGCCTGCTGAAGTTTAAGTTGATGAATGAATGGTGAGACCACAAACTAAAACATCATTGGGTTCCCCTAAAGATTAGGGCCTCCACGAGGAACCAGCCCTGCTCCATCCTGCTCCCATCCCATGCCACACAGTGGCAGATTGTCCAAAGATGTTCACAGCTGTATCTGAAGCAATCCTTTGCAGAACAGAAGACTTTTGCTCCCTCTCAGGGATGGGAGTCCCTAACAGCAGGTGAGTATTCATTTTCACTGGGGCTTTTGAATTATACAGGACAATGGGAAGGAGTTTGGCAAATCTGATATTAACCAGACCTTGAAATATATTTTTTCCAAATGGATGCATAGTCTTCATTTAAATGGAAAGCATTTCTGGGTAAATTTGGTGGCTCATTTGTGGGAAAACCAGCAAAAATCTGACTTGTGGGAGTTGTGATGATTTAAGCCCTGGTCATAAATTAGCCTAATGACAGGGAGAAAACCATCAGATTCATTCCCTTGTGGCAGGGAGGAGAGGCAGCTCCCAGCTGAGCCAGGAATCCTCAAGTGTGTGTCTGGGTGGCGTCTGAGTGATTAATGGCATCAGACCTCGGTACCCTCTTCAGTGGTCCAGCCAGTGGCCTCAGGGGACCCTGCCGCCGTGGGCTTGTTAGTACGTAGCAGCTCTGGAGCAGCGCTGGGGACAGGATGTAGGAGGGAGGTCAGGGAGCAGATCGAGGTGCAAGAAACCATCTCCATGTTTCCCCCCGCCCCCCCAGCCCAGCTGCCTGCAGGAAAAAAATGACGACTGGACTTCATTAAACCTTGTCATCTTTCCCCTCCAGACAGTTTAAAAAGAGCACTTTCACCCGAGCAGAATGAGATTCCAGAGGCCACCGGGGACAGGGAAATCATAGGCTGAACTTTCAGGAAAAAAAAAATCCTTCTGCCGATGTCAAGCAAATGCTGATTATGAAAATGAAGGGGGAACATTCCCTTGGAATTTAGGCAGTTCTGGGGCTTGCACAGCAGGTGTGATGGGTTTAAGTATATTCAGCCCAAGGAAACTCCTGTGTCATCAGGCCCTTCCTGTCCCCTGGCCACTTAGTGGAGGGTCCTTGGACGGGTCACTGTCAGAGTAAAGGCCCCAGAAGGGAGAGGGGAAGCCCAGCTATGGGTGTCCTAACCAGCAAAACCCTGACTTTTGTCTCGCCTGGCACCCCAGCTGTCTGAAACCTGACCTCACCTTGTGTGTTTTCATCTGATTTCCCTCCAGCCCATTGGTTCAAGTCATGGATACCTACTGAGCACCTAGAAGGCTCTATGGTGGGCATTACCCCACATGTGACCCCTTGATGTCTCCTTTGAAGGTGGTATTATTACCCCCACTTTACAGACACAGAGAATAGAGGTCACTTATTTAAGGTGACTCTGTGATGGATCAGGTCTGGCATCTGGTGCCTTGCTGACAGCCACTCAAGAGGATTAGTGGGGGGACAAAAAACAACCACCCAGATCTCAGGTATATAGCCTGGTGATCTTCTCATTCATTCATCAAATTAAAAAACATATTTTGTCTTAACTTCTAATTTTTTTTAACACAATACAATATACGCATATGGTTAAAAAGAAATGAAATAATAATAAAAGGTTTATAATAAATAAGAGCAGTCTCTGATCTATCCCACCATCTCCTGAGAGGAGATCATTTTTAACTCTTTGAGGCTTATTTTTTGGCATTAAACTTCAATTCTACATTTCTACATTTATGCCTATGCCTTTACTTCTTGATTTGTGAGATGGAAGAAGGTAGCTTTCTTTTATTTTATTGTTTTTAACTTTATTTTAATTGTTGACTCTATTATAGATGCCCCCATTTCCCTCCCGCTCTGCTCACCTCCACCTAGTCCCCATCCCCCCTTCCCTCTGGCCATCCCCATACTGTTGTCTGCGTCTGTGGGTTATGCATATATGTTCTTTGGCTAATCCCTTCATCTTCTTTCATCTAGTCCACCCCCGCCCCACCCCAATCCCCTTTGACATCTGTCAATCTGTCAGTCTGTTCCATGTACCCAAGCCTCTAGTTCTATTTTGTTCATCAGTTTATTTTGTTCATTAGAGTCCACATGTAAGTGAGATCATATGGTATTTCTCTTTCTCTGACTGGCTTATTTCACTTAGCATAATAATCTCCAGGTTCATCCATGATGTCGCAAAAGACAAAATTTCCTTCTTTTTTAATGGCCATGTAGTATTCCATTGTGTAAATGTACCACCGCTTTTCTATCCTCTTATCTATTGATGGGCACTTGGGCTGTTTCCAGATCTTGGCTAATGTAGCTTTCTTATAGCAGCTCATCCACCTCATCCCCATCCCCATCATCTCATGTAGTCCTATCATAATGTTTTACTTAAGTAAATAATCAGAGTTGACTGTAATTATATTTCTCCTCTTGAACAGTTTTCCCCTTAGAATTAATAATTGCCAGCTATTCACTTGCATATTTTTCTACATATATATTCTTAAAGTTAAAAAAATCAGTCAGCCCTGACCGGTTTGGCTCAGTGGATAGAGCGTCGGCCTGCGGACTGAAG